>NC_056736.1:2546659-2819159 GCF_019279795.1 Protopterus annectens | reverse complement strand
GTCTCTATCTGGCGTAGGTGTGTGGCCACAGTGCAGCACACTGTTCTCTGCACCATCCATGTCAGTTCCCTCTGCCAATGCTCCCTGAGAGAACCACAGGCCTATCTTCCATTATAGAAGTACCTGAGGGACCAGGTAGTGCAAGGGCAGCAGAAGGAATGCTACCAGGTTGTGGCTCAGACATACTGGGCCTTGGTGCCATGGCCAGTGTAGTGGGAGCAGGTGGATCCGGTGGGCCAGGATTACCCTGCTGTGTTGTGGGGAAAAAAACATAAAAAAAAAAAAAACAAAAGAGAAAATGAAGGTTGGGGTTAGAGATTGCACAAGTTGCCATTGAAGAAGTAACTGTGGGATGCATATTTCTGCTATTCTGTTGAGAACACACTTACACCCAATTGAATGTAGTGAGAATAGAACTCCTACCTTTCTAAGGTACACAGAAAACAGAATGCAGTACTTATCGCATACACCATGGCACAATTCTGACTTTATCAGGACTGCAGGTGAACTTGTAGTAGCTGACATTGCCAAGCCATGTGGGAGACAAGAGTTTGGGAGCCCTGCATGAAATGTATGTGTAGGCTTGCGCAAGTCTCAAAAAGCTGGTAAACCATGCCATTGGAGAGGTGCACTTCTGTGGACACACACCCATAATTAACTGCAGTGAAAATAGAACCCCTACCTATCTTAGGATACAGCCTACAGAACACAGAACCTATCACATGTGCAACAGTACAAGCCTGATTTTGTCAGGACTGCAGGTGAATTTATAGCCATGTTGGAGACAAGAAGATTGGAGGCCTGCACAGATGCATTGCTTCATAGTGTCATCTGAGACAAGTAAACTAACAGGAGTAGGCTGTTTGAAAGCCTAGCTCTGTAACAACGCAAGTACTCTTATTGACCATACTTCTCTGTTTGAGTTTTAATACTACCAAATGCCCCTGTCCATGAGTGAGCACACATTATGTGTAACACTTTGTATTGTGGTTGATATAGTGTGTGGAAAAAGTAATAAAGCCTCAGGGTTGTAGTGCCTGTTTGGAGTGGTTTGGGAAGAGGAACAGATGGTTGTATTGTAAATAACACACACAATTATTATTATTATCAGTAATAGTATTAGTATTATTATATTCATAAAACAAATTATTATTATCATATATAACATATTATATCCTTTATTATATTATATTATATTACAGTATATCATATATCATACTAATATTATATTATATTATATTATATTGTGTTATGTTATATTGTGCCCTTAGTTTGCAATGTTTCCACGTGTAGTTTTATGTCATGCAAAGGAAATGGACAATAAACAACAATAATAAAAGAGATTTGAAGAAGCGTACATTGGGTACAAGAAAGTGCTCATCTTTACCTTTTGTTTGAATAAAGGCATTTTTCTAATTATCGTGGTGGTCGAGATCCTGTTTTGTTCTACTGCATTCGATTTTATTTTACAGAGAAGACCTTTAGGAGCCAGCTGAGGTTGTGTTTTTGCAACAATAATAAAATATTATACTCACAATTTGATAGCACAATGAGCATTAGATTTGCACGATGGTTAACAAAGTGTAAATGCATGTGAGCTAGGTCTGTTTGTGCACAGGGAAGCAGTGGACAAATGCAACACTTGCTACTATACTCGGTCCCATCTGTTTTCCAGGTTGGCATTTTGTGATGTCTAAGAGCATTAATTGAATGTATCCATTTTCTATTTTTGGGTTTCTGCTTTCTAGGAAATCTGCTATTGCCCTGTTTCCACAATGTAGCTCATCACACACACAAGATAAGCTTAGCCAAACATTTTTGGGACATGGTGCATCACGCAAAGTTGGAATTCATAGGATCATAGGAAGTTACTAGACTATTGGCCCTGAGGCCCTTATAAGCCTAACCAAGAGTTTAGCCCATGCATAGACAAATCAGCACCTGATGCCCCTGTCCAGTTGGGACACAGAATCCTAGGGATGTAGTTTCAATTTCCCATCCAGCTGTCCAGATTGTGCTTAAAAAGGGGTAAAGAGGCACTCTGCTTGACGTGGCGAGGGAGTCTATTCCATAGACAGGTGAGTCTCTGGGACACAAATCTTTCCCACCAGCAAGTCCTATTAATGTCACAGATCACGTTGAGGCCGAGTGTGCAGGTTACTCGAGTGGAGCTTGATTTGCGTATATGCAGCAGTCCCATCAAGGTGGGGTCAGAGATCACCTTGTATGCCAGTCAGAGGTCACCTCTGAGGAGTCTGCATGAAACAGATTAGAGGGATAGGGCTTTTAGCCTGTCTGTGTATGGTAGATTTTTGAGGCCCTGGATTCTCCTGGTGAAGAGCCTCTGTGGTCTCTCCAGCTGCTGCATGTGCTTTGTTAGGTACATGCCGAATGGGGCATTGTACTCAATAATGGGCCTTATAAGGGAAGAATACAGGGATGTTATGACCTCCTTGTCCCTGGATAAGATACCCTTACTTATGCAGTGGGCCATGTAGAAAGCTTTCTGTACAGTGGAAGCAACATGGTGGTCAAAAGTCAGGCTGCTACTAATCTGGGTGCCCAAATCCCTCACGACTGACTGCATGCTTAGAAAGTTGTTATTAATGTGATAATTTGTGGGGACATCTCTCTCCCCAAAGAGGATGATGATGGATTTTTTTGTATTTAGCTTGAGGCCATGTTTCTGGCAACAGTCATTTGCTTGGAGGATGTCAACATCACTAGAGGAATGGATGACAGCTCCCAACTTGCAGTCATCTGCAAACTTGGTCAGCCAATTAAAAGAACACAAATTGGAAAAGATACTAAAACTAAGGGATACATATGCAAAATCTGTACAACCACAGTAAAACTTGATAGGACACATCACAAATTTCTACATATGTCAGGATGTGAACCCTCACACCAATACTGCTTCAGAAAACATGACGGATGCCTTAGTCCTCTTGCCCATACAAACAGCTTTGCATCAACAAAATGGAAAGTCATTCTTCACACAACCAACTGCAATGAAATGTATACTGCTATCAAACCATCAGCTGTGATTTGTACATTTAATTCTCTTTACTATATTTTGACATAGATCAGTTAATGATCACACAACCTGCCATAATTATACTTACAAATATACAGCTCTGTTACCTTTCTGTGTTTCTTGATCATTCATCAGTTATCTAACATGCAGTGTGAAAGCCATTCTATATCTTTGGCCTTAACATGTGAGAGGATATTTACTGGGAATAATATGGTATGCAGTTGCCAACAATTGATGTCCAAGTTGGATGGCACAAACACACATATACTGTTTTTTTGGGGGCAGCATAGCTGAGTTACTGTTATGGCAGGAACAAGGGTACAAAGCTCAGTTGCTGTTATGAAACAAACAAGTCTGAAGTCTGAAACTGCAATATGTATCATCCCTTTCTAATTTCTGCCTTCAATGCTTTACCAGTACAAAGTTATGGTGTTAAACTGAGGCCATGCAGTAAACATCAGAATTCTTCAGCGGTATGACTGTGTGAATCTTTCATGTCTAAGTCCTAATAATTACTGATAGACAAATATAAGTAATATAAGTGTCTAGTGTCACATGTACTCTCTGTACAAATCCACCACTATCTACTTGCTTTCTTTACCAATTTAGGAAATACAAGGATATGCCATAATATTATTAAATAATACACTGTATGTACAGGACTTACCTTGAAAATGCAGCAGTTGACACATCTTTAGTTCAGGGCTTACTCTGATGCAAGCAGTACACAACCAATACATGAGGAGGAAGAGGCTGTGTGAGTTGCATGGCATCAATTTTACGGTATCAACATGAGTAGGAGAAAGGTATTAGGTCCCTAGGTGGTCAGTGAATGTGCTATGCATTTTTTATTTGTAATCTTACTTCTCTTTTATCTTTACTTTAAGACATTTTTTTTGTTCTGTGTGGAGCTTTTCTCCCCAGACCTCTGCTGAAAATAGACATTCCGTCCAGTCAAATTTTCCCAGTAATCAAATGTAAAAATAAAATAAATAAACTAAAAAAATAAATCTATTAGCCAAAGCAAGGGCATACTGAACATGCCTATGTCTGCCTACAGGGACAGCAGCTGGGGGTTCCTCCTCCGAGCCCTCTTCTGACTGTGGCTGTGGTGATCTAGGCATTGGTGGGGGGATGTGTGCCCCTTCTCCTTGCTGATCCTGCTGCAGCTGCTTCTGCATGATCAGACTGTGAAGCATAGCACATACTGTGAATACTTGTATACATGTGCATGGATTATACTGCAGGGCTCCACCTGATATATATATATAGGCATGGGAACTGTGACTTCAGAAGCCCAAACGCATGCTATATGATGTTTCTAGTTTGAGTGTGTGCCTCATTATGGCATTCTTCCATGCATGTGTGTGCACTTTTGATGGGTGTTATCAACCACAGTTCGAGGACATAGCCAGCATCCCCCAATAAATGGCCCTGTGGGATGTCCCCCTAGCAAACATCTGATACAGCTGTGATGTGTGCCAGATATGGGAGTCACGGTAGCTGCCAGAGTTTTCAGCACACATTCAAGAAAACTCCCTGGGCATTACACATGACTTGGCAGTTGATAGAGCGGTATTCCTTGTGGTTAATGTAGATTCTACCCTGTTCACTAGATGGTGTCTTAATGTGTACATAAATGCAATCTATGACACTCAGTACTTCAGGGTAGTACGCTACACTGTAAAACAGTTCAATATTGCTGTCCTTCTCTTCAGAAATATGGGGGAAAAATATGTGCTCATTGGCATTTATTAGCATAGCATCTAGAAAATGTTGGAGTATCCTGGAGACTGATTCCTGTGACATACCAATCATGACCCCAGTTCATCTTTGAAAGGTACCAGTAGCTAATATTCTAAAGGCTACACATACCTTAGTTTCCACTGGGATGGTTCCCATTGGTGGGCTCTGACTCTGACTTCAGAGCAGCAGAGCTCACAGAGTTCTTGTAATGTGTCCCTGTCCACCCTGTAACACTCTACAATGTCCAGCTCATGTAGCACCTGGAGTGTTACCCTGGGCCTGAACACTCTTCTTCTTCTTGATATAGACCTTTTGTCAGCAGCACCAGTGGCACTGGCTTCAGCCTCTAGCACATGCAGCTGTAGAATAGCTGCAGCAGCCCCTAACATTATATCAGTTAAAATTACTCCAATGGTATTGAAGGATAAAGTAAAAACCAGGATATAGGCTACATAGATACTTTATACATTGTGGAATAGCTCCACCATGTTAGATTGATTGATTAACAAGCAATTCAACTATTTATGCTATAACATGTCTCTATTAAACACACCTGTTGCTTACTTATTAGTGAGCTATGTGCAGTTATGCACACCTTTGTGCACCTCTGCGCACCTTAGCTTAAATAAGGTAATCACAGGCAAAATTGATATTTTCCCCATTCTTGGGATATTGTGCAAACATGGGCCATAAAAAGTGAAGGAAAGGTTGCACACCCAGGACCATCTATATTCCAGCCCTAACACATACGTGTGCTGCCACAGGAATTGTTACATAACAGCAAAGAGAAACCTGCCATTCATTCCTCTGTTTCACATTGTTATATTAAGTACCATATCACACAAACAAGGACGGAAATTAAAAAATAAATTTTAAATTAATGCTGACAGATCTGATACATTTTAACAAATAATATTGAGGATGACACAGAACTTAAGAATTGTGCACTGCTTACATGTGCTTTCACCCTTCATAGCCCTACATGTTCACCTCTGCAAGTGTAACCTGACACACCCCCCTGATGTCAGCATTCACTGTTGCCATGCATTCAACACGAACACTGTGGAAATACCTACACAAACTGACCATCCCTACACGGTTGCTCTTTTTTGTGACTCAACAACTCTAATGAGTTTTGACCTCATTTACATCTTCACTATGATAACAGCCTAGAATCTACATGGTAAGTAAACATGTAGGCAGGAAAACTGCATGGGAGCCCAATGCTGTAACAGAGAAATAGTGTAATCAATCAGCTATACATCCTGTATATGCTTACATTACAATATAATACTATGTTTCATGGAGGTTTACACATTTTTGCAGCCTGTATTACTCAGAAGTAGAGTCTTCATTTAGGGGTGGGGGAGCAAAGCTGCATTTATGTCATGGTACTTAAAATGACATTATTATGATTGTTACATTGCTTTTCTATTATCCACCCTGTGTAATTAGGTCAAAAAATGTGTGGTATTACATGTTAAGAGCAGTTCTGTACAAATGTTAGCGCTTTTACTTGCTCTTGTTTCTGTGTAGACTCATTTTCGTGGCTGTTTTCAGAAAGTTTTGGAATACACGGCCAGCACAAACATGGAGTCTACGCAGTTGCTTTACTGGTTGTTGAATCACTCCACCATGTTGATTTGCTTCATTAGCATCAAATTCAGCTACTTATGCTGTAATTTGCATGCCACAAAAGTTTCCGTATTTAAATGTGAGTGAGCACTGCTACATAGAGTTTACTGAATCTAAAACTTTTCCCGCCTGTGTATGTATCATGCTGTGACACACAAATGGTAAAAAGCATTGTGTAAGCTTTATTGGATCCCCCTGAAAGTGTTTATTTACTTATGGAATGCAATGACCAAGTACCAGTCTAATGAATAGTACAAGAATAGGAATAAGGAGGCAGACATTACATAATAAAACTAGAGGAACATCAACTTTTCCTCCCATTGGTTATATTTTCAACTTGTATATTTAATTTGTCCAGTGAATATTATTTCAAATAATAAGAAATAGGCAGGTATCCAAAAATGGGTGGTGCTTACTGAAAGTACTAATTAATGTGAGCTGGTATTTATTTATTTCTTTGTTGATTTATATATTAACTTCCATTTTGCTTTATTTCCTAGAAGATGGATATAGTGGCTTGCTGCAAATGTCAGGAGCATGTAATTGTAATTTGGATTCAGCCATATTCTCTGAAACAGTGAGCACTACAGGAGCTCAAGTGCCAAGTGCTGAAAAAAAACACTGTCTTGAGGCCATAGAATTGTGTGCCGTGTCATAAGTTCAGGTAAGCAGTCATGGGGATGGAGCAGCTTGGGGATTCTAGGCTTAAATAACAGGAGGGGGAATTTAGTCTTATGGAGCAGAAAGGAGAATTTAGATTTATAGAGCTGGAAGGGACTGTTAGGTCTAAGCAGGAAATGTGTTTTAGGTTTAAGAAGTGGGAGTAGACTTTTAGGCTTTGTGAGCAATCTGGGAATTTAGGTTTAAGGAAGGGGTTGGAGGTTTAGGTTTAGGGAGTAATCAGAGAATTTAGGGTTGGGGTGGTAGTTTAGGTAAGGGTCAAAGGACTTCAGTTTAGAACTGGTGGGAGTTCTAGGATTAGAGTTTAGGTTAGGATATGGCTATATAGGTGTATAGAGTAAATTGTTAGGAGGACTATATACAAGTGAGAGATCAAGCTAGTGGGTGTCTGGGCATTTCCTTTTTTGAGTATAAAAGTTTGCTTTAATTAGCACTTCACATAAATAATACCCATTTCTGAATAACCTTCACTGTTCAAACAAATGTACTTGAGTATTAACTTTTAAATTTTTTTATTATAAGATAATGGGGGCAATTCAGAAAGGTAAAGGCAACGTGTACATTGAGTATACAGCTCACAGTATCTATTTCTGAATCAGAGACAGCCCTATTACTGTCCTTTAGCATGATGTTATGAAGAAATGCAGTGGGCTGTCTCTATGATTGTGCTAAATACTTATAGGATATTCAGGGGGAGTGATCATTACTAATTTGCCATTTACTCTCCCCTGTAAATCCCTGTGGTAAGGCATTTGCACAATCAAGTAATTCAGATAATTGCCTGGGTGCATAATGTAAAACATCTACTCATGCAAATGAACACAGTCAAAAGCTTGTGTTCACCCATCATAGCAGAGTTATGCACTGGGGAGTTTAGTTCAACCATGGTGTAGTAAGTTAATACAGATGTTCCCTGTGTCATTGGTGCAGGGTTATAAACCTTCCGTTCCTCCCCTTTCACTTCACAGACAAATTTGTGGGCTTGCATGTACACTATGAGTGTATGTGAGAGTGTGTGTCTATATGGGATGTCACAGTAAGGGGGTTTACTTAGAGAGTAGTGTGTGTGTGTGTGTGTGTGAATGTGTGTGTGTGTGTGTGTGTGTGTGTGTGTGTGTGTGTGTGTGTGTGTGTGTGTGTGTGTGTGTGTGTGTGTGTGTGTGTGTGTGTGTGTGTGTGTGTGTGTGTGGGGTCTATATTAGATGAATGAAAGTTCATCTTAGCGAACGCTTACATGAGCGAATATTACAGAACTCGAAACTGCAATTGCGAGATCGCGGTACAGTGAAGATAGGAATATTTGCCCTTTCCTCACTGTAGTGTGATCTCGGAGTTGGAATATATATATAGGGGTGTGTGGGGGCGCAGCCCCTACAATTGCAGTTTCGAGTATCTGGATATTCGCTCATGAGAGCATTCACTAAGATTAACTTTTGTTCATCTAATATAGACGTGTGTGTGTGTGTGTGTGTGTGTGTGTGTGTGTGTGTGTGTGTGTGTGTGTGTGTGTGTGTGTGTGTGTGTGTGTGTGTGTGCAGTCATACCTCTCAAGTGTACCTCATTACGAGGAAAGTTCCTCATTTTGGGTCTTATAAAGCCCATGTTCCTTGAAGTTCCAGATTGAAAGGGTCTGTCACACATTCAGAGTTATGATTTTTTTAACTGATATCCATGGTAAATAGTGCTGAATCATATTAATTCATCAAAAGATATTTTTAAAAGTATAAAGTAGCACATCTTAACCATCCTGTGAGCTTCTTACTTGAAGTTGTTACTAAGATGTAAGCAGATGTTCTACATTTTGCCCATTTTTTCCACATTATAAAAGGCAGTGTTCCTCATTTAGGAGATGGAAGGTTGAGAGCTATGCGTGCGGTGCAGGATGGCGTGTGCATGTGGGAGGTTTGTTGTCATACCTCCGATCTCCCCTAGACTAAAGAGCAAATCCAGCAACATTGGCGGTGGTGAGAAGAATGATACAAGACATCAGGGATAATTCTTCCTATTCTTCATTAAAGATTAAGTTAAAAGCAGTGAACAGATGACACATAAATGCATAATGTTGCACTAATTGAATCTTTGTGGTTGTGATCATTCAACTTTTATAAAGTAAATCAAAAAATAAATTTAAAAAATGAATGGGACAGAAACTGGAGCTTGGATGCTGATTGGTGTATTAATTCAATTATTATCAGGACATACTGACATCATTATGGGAGAACTCCTTACTTTTTTAATTAAAATGTACAGCACAATTGAAACAGTAAGTTACCTGCCAAACTGCAAGAGTTATCTGCAAAGATACAAGAGCTCTGAGTTTAAGACTTCTGTTTGCACTGATTTTTGGATTTTTTACATTTAAGGTTTGAATATACATCATAGTACATAGTTAAGTATGAGCAGCTTACAAACACAGTTAATGCAAATTGCAAGGTTCACAAGTAAATACTAGGCTATCAGTCCACAGACTATTACAAGCCTAGCTAATAATCACCTTTGGTCAGAGTCAAGTCCTGTATTTTCTAGTTTTGAAGTAAAGACCTTAACCATCATGCTAACCCATCTCCCCTACATAAGTATCCCATGTTTATCTCTCCATTGCACCACCAAGATGAGTGTCTAAATGTACAGATTTCTTGCACTGGCCATGCTTTTTGATTTTGGTATTATTATTATATTATAGTTTGTTCTATTTTAAACTCTGTTTTACTGCATTTTTTCTTTAAGTCTTAAAATGTGTTGATGGGAGTCAGTTAGCAGACATTCCCTTTGCATCCATTGATTGAATAGGAATTAGATCTAGCTAAGTAGTGCGAGGGGTTGAGAAACAGTTTTTTTTAAGGTAATCACCTACATTTCTCTTCAGCTACAAGAGCTCTGAGTTTCAAACTGTTGTTTGATTACATTCATTTTTGGACTTTCTACATTTATGGGGTTGGACATTTCTATCACTTTTCTGATTTTAGTATTATTACATCAACATTTGTTGTATTTTAAACTATGTTTACTGCAAAGATTTTTTTTTCTTGAAGTCTTACAATTTGTTGGTTACAGTCAGTCAGGGCTCTCAAGTGAAAAGGGACAAATTTCAGCAGAATCAGGGGCACATCTAGAAGTAATCAGGTACAATCAGGAACTCACTTTAAAATATTAATAGTGTTAACTTGAGATGTTGATAAAATAAGAAAATGTGACAACAACATTTTCAGAAATAAAAGTTGTCTGTAACTCTAATTATTGTTATTATTTATTAAGTTTTACTCGCCACCAGTTCTCCACAAGTCAACAGTTTTAGGAGGGATTTAGAGGGAAAGAGATAAAATTTGAGTCAAAATCTGAGATGATTGAGATGTATGGGGCCATTTAATAAACATTTCTTTTGCATTCATTGAATAAATAAGAATTGGATCTAGTTAATTAGTGTGAGAGCTGAGAAAGTTTTCTTATTTAAGGTATTCACTTACATTCCTCTTCAACTACAAGAACTCTGAGTTTAAAACTGCTGTTTGCCTGCATTGATTTTTATATTTTTTTATCCACCCTCAAACACTTCTTTTGCTTTCAAACTCAGTGCCTGTTTAGCTAGCTGACCACCTATACTGTAAATGAGTTTGCAACCCCCCAGGTGAATGCTTTAAATAAGAAAACTATTTCTCAGCTCCTTCCACTAAATAACTAGATCTAATTCTTTTTCAGGCAAGTGCTGTTTCTACTGTCACTAGTAGCTCAAACTGATAAGACACTCCCATTAGACTATTAAAGGTCGAGTTAGCCTCTGCTTCATATAATCCAATTTCAAAGAGTGCACACTGCAGTAGTCAAGAGTGTTAGTCTGAAATGGGTATTGCTCTTTTCTGCATTTTCCTTGTTTTAAACAAAAGGCAACTGTTTGCATTCTCATCTTGCTCTGCGCTCATAGTCTTGTAAAATCAATTACAGTAATGAGAGAATGATGAGTTACTGCATGACCTGAGCCTCATTTATTTAATTTCTACTGGTTTTTACTACTTGCATTTTACTTTGTCTGTGAGTCTTAGTTGTGTAGTATAACTCACAATTTTAAATTTCTACTGCATTTTTTCTGTTTGCATTTTACTTAGTCTAGAAATTGAAGTCTTGTAGTATCACTCATAATAGTGAGATAGTTGTAAATCGATGCAGGATTAGAATATTTTATATACACTTATACTGCATTTTTACCGTTTATTAATAAGATTCTTCTCTAACTCATCTCCAATAACATCTGCAGAGCTATGCTTTGCAGGTACAAATGATTCCATCCACAACGACTCCCTCACTGTTAGAAGAGAACTTACAACCCTCTTAGATAGTATAATTTGTACTGATATTTGGATGTATTTTTCACAAATCGCATATAGAAAGGAGAGTCAGGTCACCATGAATGAAAAGACTTCTTGAGTAAATATCTACATGGAAAAAAAATGTCCCATTTTAAAAAAATGGAAATGTGTAGAGCATCCAAGCCTAGTTTTGGGCACACATATGTTCAGGGAAGATGGTGTGCATTTGTCAAGATCAGGGAATAAAATTTTTGCAGCAGATATTTTGCAGTGTTTGACAAACACTAGGCAGGATTTTTGCCAGGTGGAAAATGTAACAGTTCACAGATAAAACCTTTTGATGCATCCATGATAGTTGTTAATGCTAGGAGCATTAATAATAAATTCTTTATTGGAAAATGTGCTGTATTTCCACAATATTAATGCTGTTGTTGTCTATGAAACGTGGTTAAAGAACAATGACTGGAAACCAGTTCTGCAAGGGCATAAATGTTTTACTGTAACAGACATTCTAAAAAAATCAGAGGAGGTATTATGATAGGGACTAAAGCTAGTCATTGAGATCTGTGATTGTTACCTAGTCAATGATAACACCAATTCTATAGACTGTGTAACTGTGAGATAACACCAATTCTATAAACTGTGTAACTGTGACACTAAAGACAACCCTGGAGCATACAACAATTGTTGGAGTGCATAGACCACCAAAGTACAGTGCTGATTACAAAGAAGAATTTCTACATTTCTTGCATGAAACAGGAGGGAAGAATAATATTAGCTGGGGATTTAAATTTACCAAAAGTAAATTAGAATAATATTTATTCAACAAGAGTATTAAGGAAGTTATTCACAATTGCTTCAGATTGTAAAAAAATCTACCAGGGAATGGAACATACTGACACTGATTGTGTTTTTAAAGAAATTACTGTTACTTCAAGTCATGTTTTACCATCATTGATGTGCAGTGATCATAAAGGTTATAAAAGTTATAAAGGTTAATTTGTTGCTAGATAATTCTGCCAAACTGAAATCTAAATCAATGCACAGAAGATTAATTATAGATTATATGGAAGCAAAACAGATACTATTTAAAACTAAATGGAGTGAGGTGTTCAGTGGAAAACCTGCAAGTAGAATGTGGAAAATTTTGAAAGAGAAATTATTTGATTGTAAAAAATCAAACAAATGTTTAACATCAGGTTCTAGGCATACAACATCAGGAGGATATATTTCCATAAGAACAAGATACCTGATTAAGATGGGAAACAAAAAATATAAGAAATGGAAGAGATGTCAAACTACAACTTTAAAAACTGAAATAAACAAGCTGGACAAACAGATTAAGCATTGTGTGAGAGAAGATCAAGATAAATTTGAAGAAAATGTACATAATGATACTGACCATAATAGGAAACCTTTTTATAGATACATAAAATGTGGAAGGAATAAAGACATAGAAGCTGTTTATAGATTCTAAAATTTATTTTCAGATACAACAGATTATAGATATATTTACAAAATCTTAAGCAAAACAGTCTGGCTCCACAAAGGGGTGATAAGTAGTCCTCATGACATCCATGTAACCTCAGATACTGGAATCAAATTAGGCTATATTGAAAAAGAACTGCACAAACTGGATCCAAACAAAGCACAGGGAGGAGAAAGAATTGGCAAAAATGACCTGAGAACACTTCAAGAATAACTTATAGAATCATTATATTTATTATTTACTAGCTCATATAAATATGGGGGATACCTCAAGATTAGAGGCATGCACTTATTAAACCTGTCTTTAAGGAAAGGGGGAGTAGGACATACACAGACTCATACAGAACTTTAAAGCTACTTTCATGCTGTAGAAAAATAATGGTGAAGGTAATATTGGATAGGTTCTTGCCAGAATTGGATAAGTTGTGAGTTGAAACCATATATCAGCATGTATATGATAAAACTGATTTATTACCACCTGTAACATGATGTTCTATAACAATATAACAACATCTATGAGTGAATAATTGTGATGCAATTTATACAGATTTAACTTCAGCATTTGACAGGGTCTTACAAAAAACACTGGTCAATAAATAAGAACAACTAGGTATGAATGTACTCTTGATTAGATGGACAGCTGCATGGCTTACAAATAGTTTATGGTAAATATCATACAAAAATTGCACAGGTGAAATCCTTGGTTAAAGTCAGTGTGTCATATAGGGTTCTGTCCTAGGCCCTTACTTATTTAGATTGTATCTTTCACACCTAAATGTTTCATATGAGGTGTTCAATAGTCTATATGCAGATTACCTGAAATTGGGAAAACTGATTACATACATATGTCACAGCTAAGGCATGTCTGAAAAATAAATTGACTAAATTGACCATTTGGGAACAGGAGAATAATATGCTGATAAATACATCAAAAACTAAGCATGTAAGATTTGAAAGGCATAAACTGAAAGGTGAATATTTAATACAGCATACACTAATTGAAACTGTAGATTCATTTAAGGACTTGGGTATATAAGCAGATCCAGCTTTGAGTTTCTCTAATCATATCAACCAATTGGTTAATGATAGTTATACAATTATATTGTAGGTTGTATTTATTTATTTATTTATTTACATTTGTTAACCGGGAGAGTCCGACTGGACACAGGTCCATTTTCAGCAGAGGTCCGGGGAGAAAAGCTCCACATTAAGTATTATTTGCATTATACAGTTAAAAAAACATAGCATTTAAATATAGACATTAGTCCAGTTAAGGACACAAGACAAGAAGAAAACAGATGTAAAACAGCTGTAGAGCATAGTACAATTTTAAAATATGGTGACATACTAAACATGGTTAAAATGTAGTTGAGATTCATCAGTGAACAATTGATACAAACTGTTTTTGAGGTTCATAACAGCCATAAGCAGTTGCTGATACAAGAAGTTAGTATTATGTGGTAGGTAGCTGGGAACATTAGTAGCCAAGCTTGCTAAGAGGAGGTTGTTGATAGGGGCTGAGAGAGGTAGTGGGTGGGGGGAGTGGATGGTATTAGAGGGGGGGGGGTGTTGCAAGGGCATATCTGGCAAGTTTTGAAGTGTGATGTTAGTAAGGCTTTAAAGAGGGTGCAAGAAGTTACAGAAGTAATTGAGGGTGGGAGGGAGTTCCAGAGTTTGGCTATAGTGCAGGAGAATAATGTTTCTCCAGCAGAGTTAATGGCTGTTGTGACCTGTAGGAGGTTTTTGTGGCTGGATCTTAGTAGTCTTGTGGTTATGTAGGGTTGGAGTAGATTCTGGAGGGATGGGAGTTTTAGTGGCTGGTTTATTAGTTTGTGGGTGAGTGTGAGTTGGTACCATTGAAGGAGGTGGGGGAGCTCTAGCCAGCCCAGTTCTGCTAGTGAGAAACAGTGGTGAGTATGGTAGGAAGCCCCTGTGGTGAATTTGGCGATTTTGTTGTAGCAGGTTTCGAGCTTATTTAGATCACATCGTCTAATGTTAGTAAATACTGGAGAGGCATAGAGTAGGGTAGAGATAAGATGAGAATTTGCTACTGAAATTTTAGCTGCTTTGGTAAGTAGTTGCTGATTTCTATATAATGCTCCTAGTTTTTTGTGCACTTTTTTAATGGTCATGGAAATGTGAATGTCAAAGTTCAGTTTATTGTCTATTTCTGCTCCTAGTAATTTGGTGTGTTCTGTAGGATGGATATTGGTGTTGTCTTTTGCTGTGATGTTAAAGTAAGAGCTGTCTAGGGTAAGTTTGGTGGGTTGGAAGATTAGTAATTTTGTTTTGTTTAGGTTGAGTATTAGTTGGGCATTGGATAACCAAGTTTCAATAGAAGAAAATGCTTCCTGTGTAATTTTTTGCAGTTCTGGGAGGGAGTGGGCCGTGCAGATGATGGTTGAGTCATCTGCGTATTGTACGAATGTGCCATGTGTTGTGGCTGAGGCTAGATTATTGGTGAAAATAGAGAAGAGTAGGGGTCCCAGGATGGACCCTTGGGGAACTCCTATGGAGACTGGTAGTTGGGGGGATAGGTTGTCCTGCCAAACAACTGCTTGTTGGCGGTCAGATAGGTAACTCTGAAACCAGTTGATGACTGGTTGAGAGAAGGATAGGTTATTGAGAAGAGAGAGGAGTTGTTTGTGTGGGACCATGTCAAAAGCTTTAGAGAGGTCTAGGAAGGTAGCTGAGGAGAGATAACCTGCATTTTTATTTTGTAGGATAGTGTTAGAGAAAGAGAGTAAGGCGGTGGTGGTGCTATGGTTAGGTCGGAAACCGTGTTGTGTGTTGGAGAGGAGGTTGTTAGCAAGGAGGTGATCTGAGACTTGAGAATGAATGCATCTCTCTAGTATTTTGGAGAGCGGCGAGAGAATAGCTATGGGGCGGTAATTGGTTAGATCTGTGGAGGGGCCTCCTTTGAGTAGGGGAATTATGTGTGAGACTTTCCATAGTGTATGAACATTACTTTCTGACAGAGATCTGTTAATCAAGAGTGATGCCTAGGAAATCAGAAATGATGAAGCCATTGTTTGTTAGCTACATTAGACCCAAACCTGAGTACAGGATAACAATATGGAAAACTTATAAGAAAACAAGCACGAGTAAACTGGAAAGAGTACAGTGGAAATATACCAAGGGCATCCGTGGATGTGAAAATTTAAGTTATTATGAAATACTAAAACTATCTAAACTTCTACAGCATCTCTTATAGGGTCTATATTACAACAATTCAGTGAACGCTGACAACATCGAACATTCAGAACAGCAAATTTTTTCCTAGGGAAAAAATTTGCTGTTCCAAAACACATACACACAACACAAGCACACCAAGCAAACAGCAATCCACAGACATACACCTAAAATCTTACATCTAACCCTACACTAAACTGTACATACACCACTAACTATCCACTTACCTTAACTGAAACCCTAACCCTAAGGTCCGTCACTATCGCACACTCACCTCACCCACGCCCTAACCCTAACTCACCTAACCCGCTCTAACCCTCACGTCCACACAATCCCACACTTACCTGAACCTGACCCATAATGTTCCACCACAGCGCTGAAAATAGCAAAGCGACAGAAATGGACAACCAAATTCTTTCTCTGGGAAAAATTTGTTTTTCTGCATCTTTGCTATTTTCAGCGTTCACTGAATAGGGTTCAATATTAGAACATTCGAAGTACTGATACTTCAATGTTCTAATATAGACCCCTCTTATAGATATCTAAGTGGAGATCTTATTCAGGTATATATGGGATTTAAATATGGTTATCTATGGGAATGTTTGGGGTTATCAGAAAGTACTAGAGAATCCTCAGACAACCTATGTAGAAGATTATATAGGAAAGAGAAGTGTAGTAATTGGTTCTCTGAGGAAGCAGCTTATACACTAAACAGACTACCAAATGATATTAAAGCAAGAACTAATTGAGATATTTTTAAAAACAACCTGAACACATATTATGGGAACAAGTGTTTTGGTATATTGGCAGGCTAGAAGGGCATTAATGCCCGTGCTTGAAATATTTGAATGCATTTATGTAGACATGTATGCAACAGTTATTTTTATTGCCCTCTATTACAAAAAAAAGGGCACCTAGAGTTGAAAGAGTTGTAGATGTCCATATAAAACTCCCTCTATTAATTTCTGAAGTATCTAACTGAGTGTAGTTAGTTTGTCTACTGAGAAGCATTACCCAAAATGTGCTGTTTTAGATCAATCCTAGGCCTCTCCTCCCAGTCTAACAACTCTAAATCCTGATTATACTGCTTCTCATACATCACAAAAAAAAAGATCCACAGCCATGAATTTGCACTTTTTTACTGTCCCTGTAGCCAACCTGGTGGGAATGGGCATTTTGAGACAATGTAACAATTGTCTCATGTTTACTGACAACCATTTTATTCTTAAGCAGACTGACACAGTATGCAAGAGATGTAATTATAATGTGTCTTTGGAAGCAAAGCTTTCACATACAGACACTGATATCTCCAAACAGGTTACCAATATCACACAAACAATACAAATACTATGGATCAGACACATAAACTTATATATGCTGAGGCTCTTAAATGAAATCTACCTAATCCTCAAAGGCTTCTCATATGCTGCAACCTCCCAGACACTCACAATCTCTAAGGTGCATACAGCCACATCTCACAATGTCTCTGCCTCTATGCCCTTGAGGCAAAATGCCACACAGTATATTGATCATTGAAGACTCTATTGTGAGACACACTGATGTCCCCCTCACCAGGCTGAGCAAGAAGACAGTCACTGTCAGTTGCCTATCAGGGGCATGTATCTGTCAGTTCACACATAAACTCAGGAACTTGAACCACAATACCAGTTTGACTCTGTCATAGTACATCTATTTGCTAATGACCAGAGATGTTCCTTCCCAAACTATATGAAGAGTGACATAGTAGAGCTTTCAGATTATGTTTTTAGCCTAACACTGAAGAGCATTATACCTTCTCCAAGGAAGATACCAAAATATAAAAAGAAGATGATTGACTTTAACAATTGGTTTAGCTACTGGTGTAATTCTAAGCAGGTCCGATAATTATCAGCTTGGGAGGACATGATTGACAGTCAATGCTGCTTTGCCAGGGATGGTCTGCACTTGTTCGCTTAGGCTTTTGGATATTGGCCAAAACATTATCCACCCCTATAGTGCTTTTTTAGGCAATGCCGATCTGATAAATCTTCCAACATAGTAAATTCTGTGCAAGACAAACTAAAGATGTTATTGCTCAATGCAGAGTCTCAAAAAGAAGCTACAGTCCCTGAAAGCACTTCTCACCCTATAGAGAGTTGACATCTGAGCAGTTACTGAGACATGGGTTAAAGCAAAGGAAGACACCCCGGCAGTAAAAACTTATAATGCCTTTTACAAATTTAGAGAAGTTACTGCACAAGAAGGGACAAGAGGTGGAGGTGTATCCATTTATAAAAGTAAGCACACCTCAAGATTGGTCAAACAATATGACCTGCTTCAGCTACTCCATGTTCAGCTAAACTTAGGTAAAGTCCAGCACCATATCCTTGCTAACTATATGTCCCTGTCTATGACCCAAGATGCCCATTCCACATATTTGAATGTACTGGAGTAACTCACACAGTCAGCCCAACACCATATCCATAGTTGATTTTGACTCTCCCACCATAAACTGGGATACACTCATACATACACATAAAACCACTAACATGCAGGCTTAAAGTTTCCTGGATTTTGTCAATGCAAACACCCTGGACCAGCTAGTCTGCATGTTTACTAGGGGTGCAACTATACTGGATCTGGTGGTCACAAATATGAGAGAATGTTGCACCCCCCCCCCCCATGTAATATCTTCACTGGTCAGATCAGATCACAAAGCAGTAACACTTGAAATAGATATGAAGATTGAACTCCCAGCAAACCCCCAAAGCTTTAAGAACATTTCCAATGCTAACCACTTCCCACTAAGTGAAGGCATAGCTAAATTCCAATCCCCTCCAAATTCAAAGAATGGTGTGGCCTACACGAAAGTGTTTATGGAAACCCTTAATAGGCTAGGCATGTAAATAATGGCACAGAAACAGCAGTTCCAACCAAAAAAAAAACTTAGAACAAACTTCAAAAGCAAGCCACCTTATTGGACAACCAGTATAAATAAGTTATGCAACAAAAGAAAAAAAATTCTGTCCAAAAATAGGAAGGCTATGCCCAGAATACAAAAAGCTCCCTCATCAGTCTCAACAAGCAACACAGGCAACTAATCCAGTTCACCAAAACCAACTCTGAGGCAAAAATAGACTCCTAGGCTAAGGATAACCATAAGGCATTTTTCTGTTATGTATGCAACCTTAAAGGAAACATCCAACAGTGTGTTGAGCTAACAGTAAATGGAGCTTCCTATACTGAACCAGGAGATATAGCAAATTTGCTGGCTGATAAATTTAGCTCCAGTTTCACCCCCTATCATCCCCCAGTTTCTCCCAGGAAATATTCTCTACCATTTCTCCCCCAGCTATCAAAGAACAGGTGTGCACCACACTTTCCAGAGCTAAAAACACTGATCATTGTGTCCTGATAATATTGCAGGATGCCTCCTAAATAGCTTGAAACATGACCTGTCAGGCCCACTAGAATCTCTGTTCAACTACAACCTCCAGACAGGCTTCAAGCATTCGGAATGGAGGACTGCAACTGTCATCTGTCTACACAAAGTGGACCATCAACAGACTCAGTTAATTATCAACCCAAAAACTTGATTAGTCTTATAAACAAAGCCCTGAAAAGAATTATTGTTTACCTGATAAACAAAAACACAAGAAGTCTTCAGACACTGGACCCATCCCAGTTCAGTTTCATCAAATGCAGATCATGGCAACTAAATTTGGTGGACTTCTTAGGGAAAGTCACTAAAGCCATGGATGAGGCCAAAATGGCCTACTTTCACATGGCAAAGGCATTTGACACAATATCACACTTTGGTATTATAACAAATTTAGGCAAAAAATCCCTATGTCACCTGATGGATAGTCAAATGGTTGACAGACAGAACACATGAAGTTAGGGTGGGGAAATCAACCTCCACCAAGAGTTACTAGTGGTGTCCCACAGGACTTGGTAATGGGACCTCCCCTGATTGGACTATACTTCTCTGAAGTCAAGGCAAATGCATAGTGCCTTTGGCTGATCAGATTTGCTGATGACTGCAAGCTGGGTGCAATCAATGAATCCCCCAAAGATGTAGATATCCTCCAGGAGGGTCTGACACACATTAATAACTGGTGCCAGAACCATGGCCCAAAACTCAGTGCAAAAAAATGCTTAATTATACCCTTTGGGATGGCAACCACCCCTGCAAATTACAACACTGATAACTCTCCACTAAGAGCAGACCCAGTGGTAATGGACATTGGAGCTCAGGTTGACAGCAACCTGAATTTGAACACCATTTGTCCGTGTTAGTGAGAAGATATTTCTACCTGGTGCAACTTATAAGTAAGGTCATTGCATCCAGATCTACGGAGATCATAGTCCCACTATACTCAGGCCCCATTAAACCAATAATCAAGTACAATGCACCCTTCAGCATGTACCTGATCAGGCATATGCAACAACTAGAAAGGTCACAGAGATTCATCACTAAAAGAATACAGGGTGTAAATACTAATTCTTATGTGGACCATCTCAAAGCCCTATCCCTGAAGTCAGTCACCTACAGACTAATGATGGGTGATCTTTGCCTAAACTACAAAGTATTCCATGATTCAGCCCTGATGGATGTGCTACACATTTGCAAAACAAACAGCACTAGAAATAAGTAAGTTAGGAATCTAAACCTCATCTGTGACATGAACAAAACATGTTGGAGGGACAGGTGTGTGTCTCAGAGATTACCCCTTCTCTAGAACAGACTTCCCATTCATGTGAAAGAGAGCACTTCCCTAAGCCTATTCAAACACAAATTGGACCAATGCATGTGAAATCACAAATTCACCCCTGACTTGTCGCATGTGGTCCTTATAAACAGGAAAAGTCTGTAGATGCCCTAAGTCACAGGCATATAGGAAAGCCATTCTAGCTCATGGGTATTCATAATTGGAGAAATTGTGGCATAAATGGCTAGGCTGAAAAAGGCACTAGGGTCATTAGCCTAGTAACCTCCTATGATCTTATGAGCCTATGAAACTGTTAATTTAATTAACAGTTTGGCAGATATCTAATTACTGTAAAAATTATAAATACTCTGCTGGTCTCTGCCATTTCATTTTTTTGGTGGTAGCACTGATGTTTCTGATAACTTAGAGAAAGTTCAATTGTTTTATATTGGCACTGGCCCCAGAAAAGGTATCACTAAAGTGATCCGAATGTCCATCTGGACAGAATGTGATGGCAGAAGTTCAAGTTTCACTTTCAGCCATTCTCTACATTTTTAAAAGTTAATTTCTTACAGAAAAACTTCTCCAAAGGATATGCTTTTATAAAAGATGAGTGATCACATCCACAAAGATTTGATGGGCAGAACAGCAAGTAGTTTTATAACATATATTCTCCTTTTTAAACTTGATTTTTAAAGAAACTTAAAAGAAAGCAGCACAAAAGTAATGAGATGGGAGTGAACTCTAGTTGCAAGAGATAATTCTTTATATTGTGCCTTAAAAACCCTCAATAGGGGTTGCACAAAGCATATTAGCCCCCTGCTGCACCACTAGACAGCAGGAGTAATGCAATCTATAACATAAGACTTGGAAAAAAAACTGTTAAGCAAAAAAGGGGAAAAAAGGTTTTGAATGCTGCATCACTGATACAGGGAACATCAGCATTAACTTCCTATACTATTTAAGTCACTATTGCAGTAATGCTTTTTATCATACAGCATATGAAGCTAATCCCTGGGATTATTCAATGCCTGTAACAGTTTGTTAGTTACAAGGAACAAGGCAGCTGTAAGACACAGCAGCAAGAGCATCCTGTAAAATCATGGACAGAAAGCTGAGAGGTATGGATGTCTGTATGTGTGGGGGAAGGCTTAAGGCCAAAGGTGCATGTAAGATTAGATGACATCAGGGAGAATTTTGTAAACTGGACTCAGAATTACTTGTCAAATAAAAAAATCAACAGGTCTGGCATCACAATGCACTTTAGGAACATTAAGTGGAAAGAAACTTTAATACCTGGCATTATTAAATGACTGTAAGCATCTGTGATCCTCATGGGCAGGTATTTGTGTGTGTGTGTGTGTGTGTGTGTGTGTGTGTGTGTGTGTGTGTGTGTGTGTGTGTGTGTGTGTGTGTGTGTGTGTGCAGCTTGTACTGATAACCCCTCCCACACAAACAGGTGCCCATTTTATCCTTGCCACATAGTACACAGTAGTCCTTAGCACTCACAAACAAAACATATTCAAACACCTTGTGCTTTCTAGCCCTAACACTCACAAATATATTCTGAGTCACAGATGGCAAGGTATACCATGTCCCTTGACTATTTGTCTCTAATTCTGTATGCAGTTTACCTGCCTAACATATCTTTGGTGTATGGGCAATCAGTGCACCATGCAGTTATCTGGGATGTTGTCTGTACACTGCATATCATTACCATGACTCTTTCAGTAAAGGAGCTAATGTCCCTACTGCATTACATCCCTGCTATGATGTACACAAATATTTTATAGTGGACAATGTTTTTGAGTCTGCTTCCTAGTATAACAACCTGTTTTCTATCTATTCTGTTCTTACTTGCAGATTATACAAATGATACTTCAGAAGAGGACATGCATCAGTGTAAATGTATTAGCAATGCATAACTTCACTGATGAAACAAACCAAAAAGTTAGTGATTTATCGACTGACATCACAAAAGGATAATGCAGTAAAACAGAAATATTGCACATAATCTAAAATAACTAATATAAAAATAATGGGAGTTAGTTGATTTAAATGCCTGCATAAATATCCTTTAAGTGAATCACTGGACAAATCATTACTTCCTTCTAGCAAGCAAAGTAATTGTAATCTTTCAGCCTAATAGGTGTAATTCCTTGCATAGGTCTTTAAGTAGGTAGTTCTGATGATCTGTGTAAATTCGGTAGCAGATATATTATGTTGTTATTTAAATACCCCTGGTAATAAACAGATGATGAAAAGAAGTGCAAAAAATGTTCTAGCAGAAAAATATTAATACAGAGCCAATTAAAAACTCATATATTTTAGAGTGCATGTTTTGGTTTTATAATACTACATGTTTACTCTTCAGCTTGCACTGCAAAAATAAATGCCTAACTTGTTAATAAGTTGCATCTTCCACTTATGCACAGTGCACATTGTTAAAGCACTGCTGGAGTTCATAAAACATATTCTTAGAAAACTTTACTTCAGCAGAACAGTTCTCAAGACAGACAATTGCATAATTATATAATCTAGAAGCCATTTAGGACCCATGTGCCTTTCCAGGAAATCTTTAAGAAAATAAGGCTTTCACTCACTGAGTACTTTAACACCTCTTGTTTAGTTGTATTGAGTTTTATATCCAATACCAAGAACTAAGTATTAAAATAATGATAGCAACTGCATTCATCAAATTGTTTACTTTAAGAAAGTGTTTAATGTTCATTTAATTTATGGCATTTATTTCATATAATCCATACCTGTTTAGATCAAAGGCAATTTTTGTGGAGGGAAGAATTTCATGATACATTAGAAAAAAGATCCTTTGAAAAGACATACCCCAGGATTCAATAAATTCCTTGTAGGTTTTGTGTAGAGCCTACACAGAGTGTTTTCATGTATGTTATGTTGCTCTTCATGCGGCATCGTGCCATGCATATTAATGAGGCATGACGTGCGTAAGCAAGGTTTTGCGGCTCACACCAGTGCTACTGGCAGCGAAACATCTAATATGAATGCAGAATAATGCGGATAGCATTTCCTTGTAAGGTTGCTGGCTGCAAAAGCAGATTGTATGATAGCACGGCAATTACTTTTCCCTTTCACGAGTTTCCTTCATTAAAATTTGTTTGGAGCAATGCCATAGATTGTGTTTCCTCATTTCAACTATTTCTCCATTTTTTTTTTAATTTAATTTTATTTTTTTGGGCCAGTGTTTGTGATATTCACAACTTAGCACAAAGATGTTTGGCCATGCTCATCTGGTTTACGTGAAATGCAGCAGTGCACAAACTGGATGAATGGACCATCCAGGTTGAAGACAGGACCCAGACAGCCACAAACATAAACTGGATGCATTCAATTAATACTACTGGCTATCATGCAAATACGGAAGCAGGTTTGCACTGCGATTAACAGCAGGAACTTTACAATGAATACTAGGGAATGTCATGTAAGTAGTCCTGTGGCAGCAGGTGTTAAACGTAGGTCTGGAGTCCAGCTAGTCCTGGGTTCTACTACAGGGTGTGCAAACTTTGTTTTCCTGTTGTGACATTGCAGATTATAACAATGAAGTGCAACATATACAGCTGTTTTATGAACCTTTTTGTGGCAACAGATAAGTGTAGGACTACCAAATGCACGGTCTAGGGTTTGAATACAGCATAGACCATACACTTTTAATATTGTTCTACTTCACATTACAGTCACTCCCACTTATAAAACTTGATATAGCGTTGCTGATCTTAACATTTATATGTGTGAGGGTTAAGATACTAATATTGTGTCAGTTACTTATTTATTTATCTATGTATTGTCAATTTATTATCAAAATTATGACTATGGGTATACTGCATACTATGTTCATAGGATCATTGGATCATAGGAGTTTACTAGGCTATCGGACGGAGGTCATTTCAAGCCTAGCCATTTCATTGCAATGTAATACCATAGATATGGTAGTCAATACCCAGGAATGTATTTAGCAATGGCTGCCCATGTCCAGGAGGATTGTGATGCTATCTCCAGTAAGAATTTATGGCACCCCATCCACTCATCCGGGTTCCTCTTGAAGAGTATCATACAGGTGCTCTGTTTCACATGAATTGATATCCTATTCCAAAGACAGGACAGTCATCACTGGGAGACAAATCTGTCCCTGCAGTATGTTCTATTTAAGTTGTAGGCCATATTTAGGTCCCTGAAATGGGTAGCTCTAGTCCCACTTGATTTACAGATATGCAGCAAGTTCATTAGGTTTGGGTCTGAGATTGCTCTGTAATCCAGGCATAAGTCTCCCCTAAGAAGTCTATATGATATAGAGTACAGTGGCATGGGATTTTAGTCGGTCTATGTAAGGCGCATGCTGGAGTCCCTTGATCTTCTTTGATAGAAATTTCTGAGGTATCTCCATTATACTCAATTATGGGCCTGATTAGTTCCGAGTATAGAGGGGTTATAATCTCCTTTGCTCTAGAGATGATGCCTTTACTATTTAAATGTGCATCCTTACTACAGTAGACACATTGTGGTCAAAGTAAAGGTTGAAGTCTACTTGTGATCTCAGATCTCTTACCACTTCATGGGTACTTAGGGTATTGTTGTTGATTTGATAGTGTGAAGGGACATTGTTTTTGCCAAAGGGAATGATGATGCATTTCTTTGCATTCAGTTTTAGACTGTGACTGAGACATCTGTCATTGGTCTGAGTAAAACCCTCCTGGAGTATACCGGCATCATTTGGGGATTCAGTAATTTCACCCAGTTTGCAGTTGTCTGCAAACTTGGTCTGCCACAACTCCTTAGTTTTCGCCTGAAGTTCTGAGAAGTATATAGCAAACAGTAGGAGGCTGAGCACTGACGCTTGTGGCACCCCTTTTGATAGTGTGTGCCTGATTTATGAGCTAGTTGGCAACCCATTTTACAACAAAGGAGTTCACATTTAGTTTGCTAAGTTAATTGGTAATTCCAGAGTGTGAGATTATGTCAAAAGCCTTTGCCAAGTCAACGTATGCTGTGTGCACAGATTTGACCTTAGCAATGGCCCTGGTCACATTTTTGAAGATATCCACCATATTTAAAGGGCAGGATCTGCCACGGACAAAGTCAAATTGGGTTGGATCTAGGATTTGTTGGTCACTTATGCCTTTATTTATGAGATCCATAATGATATGCTCCATGACCTTACAGATGAGACTGGTCAGGCTTATAGGTCTGTAATTCCCTAGGTCTGTTACTAGGCTGCCTTTGTGCAGAAGAATAACTGTTGCTGTTCTCCATTCCACCAGAACAAAGCCTGTGATTAGCTATGATGGAAAAGGGTACTTAATGGTGATGCCAGTTCATTTTTTAGCCTATTTAGAAAACAGTCTGGGATACCGTTTGGTCCCATAGATGCTATGTTTTTTGCCTTGGACTTGGCTTTAATGAGCTACTCTTCAGACATGTCGAGTGTTGGGAGGTTTGTGGGAAGGTTTGTGATAAGTTTGGAGGAGATAAAAGAGTGAAATGTTAGCCAAAACTATCCCCTAGCAGGTTTTCTATCTCTGTGGGGTCAGTGTGTGTGTGTGATACAATTAGTCACTAGCTCTGCACATGCTTGGGTCCTACCTTTCCGGCTACATAAGTAGCTGTAAAAGGCCTTATGGGTATCCTTGGCTGTGTTTGCTAATTTTCTCTTAAAGAATCCCTTAGTGGATTTGACATGTTTTCTTATTTAACTGTTGTGGCTGAGGAGGGTGCTTTTCCATTGTTGGTGTCTCACCTTTGTTTTCTTGAACAGCAGCTTTTTGCCTTTATGGTGGCTTGTTTTTAATTGGAGCTCTGGATTTGAGTCTTTCTGCTACAGCCAAGTTTATTCACATATTCAAGTGATTGTACAGGGCTTTAGTGTAAGCTTCGGTGTAGTTTCCACTTCCGGCTGGAGGTGAGGCTTGGAATGCATTTATACCTTCACCTAGGAGGGTATAGTTTGCCTTGGTGAAGTTTTTTAGTCTGATTTCTCCCTTTGTAAATTCTGATGTTAGTTCCAACTCAAAGGTAACTGATTTGTATTCAGATTTAACTAATGCAGGTCTGGCAGTTGCGGCAGTTCATCTGTTTGACATGTTAGTGAGGACCAGTTCTACAGCATTTGTTCCTCTTCTCAGAGTATGAACAATTTGTTCCAGGGCATTTGAGTTAACAAAGTCAAGGAACTTTTGTGCTAATGAGTTAGGGCTAGAGTAGGTTTCCTAGTTCATGGTGGGATAATTGAAATCCTCCATAACTACAGTGTTCAGGAATATTTGGATTGACTCCAGTTTGGTCAAGTAGGCTTCATGCAAGTCATGACCAATGCAGGGGGATCTATAACTGGCTATGACTTGAATGGGGTCTTTCGCACAGTGACCTGAACTTGGAGTAACTCCATGGAGTTGTCCAGTCTAACTAGACAGGAGGTGAATTTATCTGTAATACAGAGAGAAACACTGGGTCCACTGGTTCTCACACGTTCATTTTGTGGTTTGAAGGTGTGGAAGGCATTGTAGCCTTGCAATGCCAGGGTATTTTCTGAGGCCTTGAACCAGGTTTCAATGACTGCACAAACATCTGCATCTTCCTGTGATAGAAGTGCTTCCAGGGTGTGCGATTTTTGGTTTAAGCTCCTAGCGTTTAGCAGCATGACCCTTATTTTGTTATAATTGGCAAATTTCACATTGGTAAGTTTTGTCTGCACAGTTTGATTTTGCATGGAAGTATATTTCTGCTGTTTGGACAGCCATGGCCTTCCCATTTAACTAACGTAGTCACATAAGTATCTGTACATCAAATAACCTTAAAATTACATTTCTAGCCACTGTTGTGAATTGCTTTCTGTCTTACAAACATGTTGTCTGGCACTGCACACCCTCGACTACCATGTTTGCTTAATGGTAAGCATTGCACAACTTTTTCAAATTTTGCAAAACCAAAAAGTATGCACTCTCAGTAAGCGCAATATGTGCAATTGGCAGGAAACATCAGGATTCAAAATGGATTTGGTAGGAAATGCTCATTCTACATTGGGCTTGATCTATGCTAGTCATGTCTTGTGTTTCTGGTGAGGAATTGCACTTCTGAGCACAAAGGTAGGGTGTTAAGGAGCAGGGCCCCGGTTACTGCAGTTGGACTATTCAGGCTCAGAATACAAGTCTGAAGCCTGGAATACAATTCTGAGGGTTTTGACCAGTGCTGCAGGTATCCCTGCACTGGTGAACAATACCAAGATCATTTTGATACCTCCAGTGGAGGAAGCAGCATACCCTTGACCATTGGATTGGGGAATGTAGTATGGGGGACACCCCACAGATGTGTATGTATCACTTACAGTGACTAATTGTAAGAGTTAGAAGCTGAATATACTCAAGACTGGTATTCATAATGGTATTCAACTCTGCACTGTTTTTTCCACAACTGCCACAGAGTGAGCACTGAATGTGAGATCCCATGCTGTGTGTTTCACAAAGATGTGAAAAGCATGTGGCATTTACATATCAGAACAGTACTGTTATTTTAGCATTAAAGGTTAAATATGGCTTAGTTGGTATTTACTACAACCATGACTAATCAACAAAAATGAATGCACCAAAGGAGACTGCAGCAAAGACCTTTATTTATTGATAAAAACACACCCTGTGCAAGGGACAAAAGTGCTTAATTTTTCTGTGTGTTTTTAATCAATAAATAAGGGTCTTTGCTGCAGCCTCCATTGGTGCATTCATATTTGTTGATTAATTGTGGTTGTGTTATGTACTGCACCTTTGGTTTGGTTTGGTATTTAATACAATTGTATCAAATTGAGCATACATATCAAAACTGTAAAAGAAAATATGCATGCCTTAGTCTGTAATGCAAAGCAACAGTTCTAAATTCTCAAAAGTGAGCATGCATCTCTAAACTGTAAAAGGAAAGTATGCATGCAGTAGCCTTAGGACAAAATAACAGTACAGTATTAGAGAGTAGTCAATGGCTGTGGGTCAAAACCACAATTTGTAAATATACAGTACTGTAGGTTTTAAATCATTATTGCAATGTAACTTCAGACCTCTATACCAGTGGCACAAATGGCCTGCTGTAAATTATAATCAGTAAAATTAGAACATGCATATGTGCAATATATGTACACATTAAGTATTGCTGGCTGCAATCTGTACTATAGTGTGCATCTGATATGAACTGAGTACTCTTAATAGCACCACATCCCAGCACATCCGGTGGATGACCTGGCAGCACACCCTCTGCTGCCCATGCACTACCTGGTCCCACAGGTAGTTCTGCCTTGTAGGATTGGCCAGTGGCTCTCTCAGGAGCAGTAGAGGAGATGGTGACTTTAAATCCATTAAGAACTGCCAAGGATGGTGCATAGGATTGTGCACCTCACTGTCAGTACACACTTATAGCAGATGGAGCACCTGCTCACTATCCTGGTTCAGAATAACTGAAGGAAACACAGACATCGGGCACTGCAACCAGCAGAGCAGTGAGGTGACAGTGATGACAGTTCAGTGGGTGAGGACTTGATTCTCACTGTCATCCAATTTGATGGGCATGGGACCTCAGTTTCCCCACCCTGTCCCTAACCATGGTGTTTACCCATCTCTTGTGTCCTTCATTGCCCCTGTGTCTTACCTTGTATGTCCTGTCTGCCATTGCTTCCTCACCTACCCAACTTACCTGACCCAGACAAAAAAAAGGTACCCGTCCAAAATAAAATAAAAAATAAAAAGATTCAGCCCATATATAGCTCTCAATTTTGCACAAGTGCCTGATGTCTGCATCTCCTAGTGTTATTCAGTACAGTGATGGAGAGAAATGTCTCCATCCAGCATAGGTGTGCACCATCTGTAAGATGCACAGTCCCATGCTCCAACCCTGGACGTTCAATGCATGGGATAAAATCACCACCTCTGCCACTGCTTCTGGAGGGAACCACTGGCCTATCCTGTAGGGCAGAACTACCTAAGGAGCCATGTAGTGCAGGGGCAGCAGACAGGGTGATACCAACTTGTGTTCTAGATGTGCTGGACCTTGGTACTACAGCCAGTGGAGCAGAGCAGGTGGATCCTGTGTGGCAGGCCTACCCCTCTGTGCAGTGTGAAAAGAAAGAAGAAGATAAGGGTTAGGGTGAGAGAAAAAAACAAGGCATAATATTAGCAACTTCATAAGTGACATACAATTGTTTGATTCTATTCTGTTACCTTTACTTTTAAGACTAAAAACTCCTAACAAATAACTTTTTTACTGTTAAGACTACCCAGCTCATAACAGATGCACACTATACTATAGATTGTAGCAAGCGATCCTTGATGTGTTCATATTTTGCACATATGCGTGTTCCAATTATACTGATTACAGTTTACAGCAGGCTGATGTTAAATTGCAATACTGATGAAAACTTAACAGTATTGCATATTGTATAGCCTCTGACTATTCTCTAATACTGATCTGTTGTTTTGGCTTACAGACTAATGCATGCATACTTTCCTGTTACAGCTGAGAGCTGCATGCTCAATTTGATACAACTGTTTAATAAATCAAAAAAGTGCCTTTACTTTTAATGCTACAATCACAGTACTGTTTGGATGCATACATACCACATGCTTCTCACATCCATGCCAATCTACTGGCATGGATTTGCACATTCAATTCACAGTCTGTGACGGTTGTGGAAAAAACAGAACAGAACAGAATACCATTATGAATGCCAATCTTATGTCCAGCTTTTAACTCTTATAAATAGTCTCTGTTAAGTGATGCTTACACATTTGTGGGGTGCCTGCAGTCTTACATTAATTGATCCAACATTTGGTGGTATCCGTCTTCCTCAATCCAGAGGTCTCTAAAGTGATTCCTACATTGCCAACCAGTAAAGGAGATACCAGTAGCACTGGTCAAAGCCCAGGCAAGACTATTCCATGCCTCTGACTTGTAATATGAGGCAAAATAGTCGCTCTGCAATAGCCTGGGCCCATGCTCATTCAGTAGGAGCCCAACAAACACTTTGGATTCCTGGACACTTCATCTTTGAGCATGGAATCTCAAAGCCTCTCTGCAAACGTCTGCCATGCCTATCACACATCAAGAAGAATGTAGAATGATGTTTTCCCACCAATTGCAAGGATCGTGCTTACTGAGAGTGCACACTTTTTGGTTTTGCAACATTTGAAAATGCTGTGAGTTGCTTACCATCATGCAAACACGGTACATAACAGTGCACAGTAGTGGGCAAAGTGTTTGCCTATGGTTAATAGTATTAATTATATGTATCCAATTTATGTTTGTGGCTGTCTGCATCCTATCTGATACCTGTGCGGTTCATTTGTCCAGTTTGTGCACTACCACTTTACACACAAACCAGATGAGCAAATCCAAACCCATTTATGCTAAGTGGAGCATCATGCATACAGTGCCCCCCCCCCAAAAAAAAAAACTGAGAAATAGATGAAATGAGGAACATCAATCTATGACATGCACTGTAAAAAATGCTAGTACGCATGATATATGTCTACATAGGTCTAAATTTCAACTCTCATTCCAATGTACCTTCAGAAAACAGGATGGGTGCCCTACCTTATCCAGCTTTGCCATATAAACAGCTTTCCAGCAAAGAAATGAAGTAATTCCTCACATAACCAAGTGCAAATGAATGTACAATGATATTAAGACATAAACTGTTATTTTTACATGTATTATATTTAATAAATTTTGATGTAGTACACTTAGTAATCACACAACTTGTTATGATTATTGCTTGCAAATATACAACTTTGTCTGTGTTTCTTCATCATTCATCAGTTATCTGATCAGTAATAAGAGACATGCAGTGTGTAAGTCAGTCTATGTCATTTACCTTAAAATGTGTGAGAATATTAACTGAGAATACTATGATATGCAGTTGACATCAGTTGAAGGGCAGGTTGGATGGAACAACCAAGCATATACTGCTCTTTTTTGTGCGGGGCTGAGGTAAGTTCCTTTTATGGCACATGCAAGGGTACACTGTTCTTTCTACGGAGGGCCAAGCTGAGCTACTGTTATGATACAAGCAAGGATATGTTACGCTTATTACTCTCCTTGTTTTGCATCCTGCCTGTTTGATCTTGTGAGGGTTGTGAAGTCAGAAATTGCAATGTATCTCATTACTTTCTAACTTCTCTTTGTAATGATTTCCCATTATTAATATATGGTTCTAAACTGACAGCATGCAGTGATCATAAGTACTTTGGAAAGGTATGAGTGTGTGAATCTTTGATGCCTGATGCCTACTACTACTACTAATGGACACATAGAAGTCAAGTAACTCTCTGCTGCCACATGTTACATTAATTTCTGTACAAATCTCCTAACTTTTACTTGATTACTGTACCACGTGATCAAATACAAAGATATGCCATAATATTATACAATACAGTACATGTTCAGGACTTACCTTGTAAATCCAGTAGTTGCCACAATGTTAGTTCATGGCTGACTGTGATGCAAGCAATACACAGCCAATACATGGGGAGGTATAGGCTCTGTCTCACATTTGAGGTCTGCAGATCCTTTAGCGTTACTGTAGTGTGTCCCTGTCCACCCTGTTACATTCTACAATGTCCCTGTTGTGTAATTTGTGATAAGTTAAATGTGGCATGAAAACTCTTCTCCGCCACAACCTAGGTCTACTGGCAGAAGCATTGCCTGCAGCCTCTAGCACATACAAATGGATTAAAGCAGCACCAGCTGATAACATTCTGTTTGTGTAGAATTTCTGTGTCTGTCCTCCACAACATTTGAAATCTGCAGATAAACAGCATGGAGTTTACATGGTTGCTATATAACTTGCTAAGTACCTCCACCAGATTGGTTGATCAGCATGCAATTCAGCTGCTTATGCTGTAATTAGCATATCTGAAACACAGGATAAGACAGATGGAATTGATTAATAATCTATTTCATTATAAAAAGGAAAATGTGTAGCTAGCCAAACTGATGGGGAGGACACTTGCTACATGTTTGCAGGACTTCACAGAAATGCATTTCTTCACAAGATATTTCTACAGAGGAGTATTGAACTCCAGCAGGTATACTCCCATTTTGTTACCTACATAATGCATATGCTGGAATATATTTATGAATAATATGAAGCAAAGGCTTTTATACTTTTATCTGCATGCATTGGTTAAAAGTATACTGATGGCATGGCCTTGTTTTGTCAAGCCATTTCAGAGGTACACATGATTGACAATACATGAAAATAGAATGCTGAGTGATAAATATGTTCAAATGTTTCAGGGACAGGTCCTGTGAAAGAATTTTTAGCATTTCAAAAATGTTTTATTAGCAAAATTGTTCATTGTTTGTTCGTTTGTAGGTGGGGGAGCAAAGGAGAGTAACTGTTATGTCACAAACTAGAATAGACTGTTCTTTTTTGGGGCGAACACAGTTGAGGTACTGCTAAACAAACTTAGATATGTTGCTGTTGCTCCTCTCCTGTTTTGCATCCTGCATTTTGTTAGCATTTTACATTTGTAGGCTGTTTTATATTTTTCCACTGGGTAATACTGACTGGCTATCTTTACTGTTTTATCTGGAATTTGTTACTTTGTAGTTATGTGATACTTATGTGTATTATCATTCTGTTGTCTTTTAGGACACAAACTATGTCAGTGAGGCCAAGACCCCATTCAGCAATGTGGAAAACAACAACATTGATGACTCTCTCCATCAAAATGGGGCATTTCTGCTGGGATGGGGTCAGCCTAATATTGCACACAAGCTACAATTTTGACAGCAGATTGTTGAGAATATTAATTCCTATGAACAGGTGCACCACAGGACCACTGTCATGATTACCACTGCACAGAGATGAGCAGATGCAGTTGCCCGAGACCAAAAGGAAACTGGGGAGGGCCTGCTGCAGAACCATCTCTTGCCCCCAGTGAAGTTTTGCTGGTAAATATTCTCCATTATGATAGCTCACAACAGAGTGGTTCATAGGTTCATAGGTTAGTACTAAGCTAACTGCCCTTGCGAGCCATTTTAAGCCTAGCCAATTATCCCTTGTGAGACTCAAACCCTGCACCTTGTGTTTGTAATGCAAACACCTTAACAATTAGGCCACCCTCTCAACCCAGGACCACAGTATGTCCTCGATGTGGGTGCCACTCCTTCTGAGTTCCAAGAGGATCTTTCATGTAAGCTTTGTTGTATGACCAGTTGAATATGGTTGTATAGTAAAACAACTGACATAAATGTTACTTCTGTGTCACGTCGTTTTGGGGGATTGATGATTGCTACAGTTATAAGCTTAGTTTGGAGTTGTCAGCCACATTCTTGTTTACTGTCTCTAAACTTTGGAACACCCTGCCATCTTCAATCACTTCCATCTATAACCCTGCTATCTTTAAGAAGTCTCTTAGACAACAACTCTCCTCTGGCTGGCTATGCTCATGCCAAAATAACTCTCTCTAAACACTGCCCCTCCCTCTCTAACCCACTTCTTACTGGCCTGCTGGTGTGCCACCTAACCCTTTCTATAATCCATACCCTATTTGCCTTATTTGTTTACGTTACTCCAGTCCATCTTACACTGCCTTCTCTGTACTTCTCACCATTACCAACCATTGCAGCTATCACCCTGCCTTAACAATCTTCCTCTTCTCTTGCCTTTAATCTCTAACAGTTAGCATCTTAAAACTGTCATCTCATTTTGGATAAACCCTCAGCAATCTTCAAAATCTTATCTGATTAACTCTTTACATATAATCCTTTAACAATGCTAAATATGTTACATAATGTAAATGGTTATGTAAATGGTTATTTATATGTATATATATATATATATATATATATATATATATATATATATATAAAACCTGGACCTTTCTGCTCATATTATATCCTATATAGCTCTGTTATGTATTTGTATTAAAATCTGATTTGTTAATTGTATGTTCATGCTTGTTACTTTATTAACTTAGCTCTGTATGTGATTGTATTTGTATTTGTATGAACTTGTTAATTGTATTTGGAGCTTTTCTCCCCAGGCCTCCACTGAAAATGGGCTCACCTAGGCCCAACGGACCTTCCCAGTAAACAAATGCAATAAATAAATAAATAAATAAATAAATAATTCAGATATAGAGAAGTACATGTATTACCCCCATATTACTGTTAATTGTGATGATGTTGTCGCTACCTCTTCTTTAACTTCTTTCAGGAACGTCAGGAATCCAAGAAGATATGCCTCCAGCAGATGGTAAGTCAAATAAATTTATGTCAGTACTGCAGATCAATTTAAAGAAACATCATAATGTGTCATTTTAGGCCAGTTACATGCATTGCTGTACTGTCTGTAATAGTGGCAACACTGTTAGTTGTTTAGCATATATTGCACCATAGTAGTGCAGGTATTAATGTATTGCTGTGTTTCTTCCTTTTTGTTACAGGTGATCATGACAGTGGGAGTGTGGGCCCTATGCCACCTGATGTCAGTGTCTCATTGGACACTGATGATGATGCTGGACAAACTGAGGCACAGTCAGGGAGAGAAGAGGTTGAATCTGACACAGAGGTTGACATCCAGCCACCCCCTTCATTTTCCTCCATTACAGCCAATAGGACTATGCGTACCCAGTCCACTGACCCCACAGGTACTGGACATGTGGACAAAGAGGACATTAATCAGAGAAGTATGGCTACTGTGGCTTCAGGGTCTGTTGACTCTGGCCACAGCCAAAGTGTGGGTGAGGTGCCATGCAGCAGAGTTGATAGGGGTGCTCAAAGGGGGCCTGCTGTCTCTCCTCCATTGGGTGCAGATTCTCTTCCTGTGTCACTCAACATATGTTTAGGGCTATCGTGTAGACTCAGGCATGTTCAGAAAGGTGCTCTAGACAAATGTTCAGGATTGTAGATGTGGCATAGTCTGACATGTGTGACTGACTTCATTGTGTTGCCAATGCAATGGATTGGATGAATGACACATTGGAACAAGCAGTGTCTTTCATGAAACATCTCCTGGGAGGGGAACAGCATCCTTGTGGGCATAGGTCAACCACAACATCTGCTGATAGCCAGCATGGCCATGTCCAATCACACTCTCGTAGTGGTAGTACTTCCATTGCTCTGCCATGTGGCAGGCCATGGGATCATGTTCTTGGGTGTTCCTGTAAAGGCAGCACAACCAGCAGACATCAGTCACATTAAGGTAGCAGCACTGCATCTGACCTGGAGCATGGAGGTGCCAGTGCAACTCCTGGCAGAGCCAGTTCTCATGGTCAGGAGTGACAACAATGAACTGCCAACTCTACCATGCACGTCTCACACCTATCCAACATTCCATGATGAAGAGCTAGCACTGAGCTTGGCTGTGTTCATGCAGACTCTCACACACCATGTTCATTCACATTGATGACCCCTAAAGACACACATGCACAACAGTTACATGGTTCAGCCTTCATGCTTCCATTTCTTATTCACACAGAGACTCACTGATATTTTTTGTCAGCCTAGGCCTCCTGCACCCCCAAGCAACACCCTGTGCAAGTAATGATGCCTGTGCCATATCCGTTTTCTCTCTTTAGGATTCAGGCATACAAAAGCTTTGTGTCTGATGCATACAGTACATAGCTACATTATTTCTTAGTATATCTGCATTTGTGTTGTTGAACTGATAATTGTACCTGTCACTTATATTTGCCTTGCCAAGTTATACAGTGGATAGTATCATCATTTCAGTACTTTCTAGTGTATTCTCTTATAAGGATTGTGAAATCAGAAACTGCAATTTGTCTCATTACTTTCTAACTTTTTTCTTTAATGCTTTTCCAGTACAAACGTATGGTGCACATCATAAGTCACGCCATCACATTCAGATCGCAGGATTGTATGACAGCACTGTAGTCAAATCTAATAAAAACAGTAATACAGTATAATGCTCTCTTTTGCATGTACCTAACCAGACATTTTCAGAAGCTGGATAGACTGCATGGCTTTCTCATCAAGATAACACAGGGCCTACAAACCCTGCCATGATATATGTGTATAGATTAAAAGACATCTCACTGTAATCTGTTTGGTACTGAATGAGATGACATCTGCCTGGACTCCAGGTGGGTGTCTTATCATACCCTGGTGGGATGATCGAATATGTAATAACTTGATATAGCTGATGACATGAGCACTGTCTGTTGAGCATATGGTAGTAACAGTGTCCCATGTGCTGATGTAAAATGCTTTTCATAATGTCAAGTAATAGCTCACACACACACAATTGACTGCAGTGAGACTAGAACCCCTACTTATCTAAGTACACATACTACAGATCACAGTACTTTATGCAAGTGCCACTGCAGAAGTCTGACATTTATATGGCTGCAGGTAGACTTATAGTGGATAACATCAGCAGGCCATGTTGGAGACAAGAGGTTGTCAGTGCTGCATGAAATGGATGTGTAGGTTTGTGCAAGTATCAAAATAATTGCAAGCCATGCCATTGGAGAAGTAATTGTAGGATAACATGTCTAGTCTGCTGACTACACACACACACACACACACACACACACACACACACACACACACACACACACACACACACACAAACACACACACAAACACACACCAAGTTGACTGCAGTGAGAATTGAAGCCCTACCTAAGTGCGTAGACTACAGAGCACAGTACTTTGCACATGTACTACAGCACAAGTCTGACTTTTATATGGCTGCAGGTCAACTTATTGTGAATGAAATCAGCAGTGCATGTTGGAGAAAACAAGTTGGGACACCTGCCTTAAATAGATCGGTAGGCAGGTGCAAGTATCAAAATACAGTCAATTTATGGGACTGAGGCAGTAACTGCAGGATACACACTTGCTCTTCTTCTGGCTAGACATATACACACGTGTGCACATGCGCACATTGCGTCCCTGCCTAAGTAGCTCACACACAGACACACACACACACACACACACACACACACACACACACACACACACACACACACACACACACACACACACACACAGTTGACTGCAGTGAGAACAGACCTTCTACCTATAAAAGTACACAGACTATAAAACACAGTACTTTATGTAAGCACCAGGGCATAAGTCTGACTTTTACATGGCTGAAGGCCAACTTTTAATGGCTGATATCAGCAGGTCATTTTGGAGACAAGAGGTTGTGAGTGCTGCATGAAATGGATGTGTAGGCTTGTGCAAGTATCACAATACTGGCAAGCCATGCCACTGGAGAAGTAACTGTAGGATAGCACATCTACTGCTGACTAGACACACACACACACACACACACACACACACACACACACACACACACACACACACACACACACACACACACACACACACACACACACACACACACACACAGACACACACACACACACACACACACACACACACACACACACACACACACACACACACACCAAACTGTCTGCAGTGAGAACAGAACCTCTACCTAAGTGTACAGGCTATATAACAAAGTACTTTATGCCAGCACCACAGCACAAGTCTGATTTTGCATAAGACTGCAGGTGAACTTATAATAGATAACATTAGCAGTATATGTAGGGGATGACAGGCTGGGATACCTGCATAGGCACATAGATTCATAAAGTCATTGGAGGCCAGTAGCCTAACTAGGGTGTGTAGAAGTCTAGTTGTGTAAAAACAAAAGTGCTCTTACTGAGCATAGTTGGATGTTTGAGTTTAACAGAGCGACTTTGTGAGCAGCACCAACTGGCCTTATCTATGAGGAAGCTCACAACATTACATATTACACTTTGGAGTGTGGTTAATATATGTGTGTTTAAAAAAATACTGACATCCTAGCGTAGTACTCCTTGGTTGGGGGGACAGCACATGGATGTATTGTAAATATATCATGTATTGTTAGATTGTATCCTTATTAATTTATTTATTTATTTACTTATTTTTTAATTTATTTTATTTGACATTTGTTTTTCCAGGTTAGTCCGACTGGGAAGATGCACTTTTTTCAATAGAGATTCAAATAGAAAAGCTGCAAAAGATGCAATACTTGATATAAAATGACATACAAAATCATATACAATTATTTCATATTCATTATTTCCCATACATACATGCAATACAGTTACAATGTTCATATTTACATAGAATTAAATGAGAAAAGAGGTTAAGTGGCATAGCAATCACATAAAGGTAATTCCATGCATATTCACAGAATAATTGTTTGGATGGTTACATATATATATATGTGTATATATATATATATATATATATATATATATATATATATATGATATTAAGTAGGTTAGGGATAAAACATCACTCTGGGGCTGAGCGTCAGTAGTATTTATTAGTTCTATAGATCAAGTATAAGATTAAAATAAAATTAAATATAATGGGGGGAGAGCAGGAGTAAGTGAGGGATTAAATAGTAATAGTGTGGAGATAAATAAAATAAAAATTGTGTATAAAAGGAGGGGGAGTTTATTTAGTTTGCAATATTTCCACATGTAGTTTTATGTCAAACAAAGGCAATGAACAATAAACAGCAATAAAAAAAATCATATATACATTTCCATAACACAGTGAGCAGCAGATTTGTGCGATGCTTAACAAGGTGTACATGCATGTGAGTTACACCTGTTTGCACGTAGGTAAGTAATGCACAAATGCAAGCCACATTGCTAATGTCTCACAAGCAGAATGCAACAGTGGCAAGCAATTGCATGTATAAGCAGTTGCATATGTGTTTTTCACAAAAGTTAAAGCCATGTCAGTCCAGATAGCAGGAATACATTTACAGGAATATAGTACACAGTAGACCCACAGTCATACATTTGATCATAAATGTGATAATACAAAGAATACTCCATCAGTAAAAGTAATACTGTATGGAATATGCTGCATTCAAATCCAGGACCATGTGTATGGCATTCCTACACTTACACCTGTTACCACAAGAATGTTGAGGAAACAGTTGTCTATGTTACACTTCATTGCTGTAAACTGCTGTGTCTCAGCAGTAAAGCAATGGTTGCACACTCTGAATTAGAACACAAAACCATCTGTACTCCAAGCCCAGTTTTCATGATGGCCAAAAGGCATTCATTGAATGTATCAGATTTCTATTTTTGGCTGTCTGCTTCCTAGGTGGTCTGTCACACTTCACGTGAGCCAGATAAACACAGCCAAACCTGAAATTTATTTGTTCCCTGCTTCCACTGTTTGTACTATGCTGCACACCACACATAAAAAGTTCAATTAAAAATGAGAAGAATAACAAAAAACTTAGCAGCAGACACATATAAGTAAAATAAGTGCCTTCTATCACGTTAAAGTACTTTGTGTACAAATCCACCACTATTTACTTGATTACTGTCCAAGTTAACAAATACAAGGCTATGCCTTAATATTAAAGAATACATTCTAGGTTCAGGACTTACTTTGCAAATGTAGCAGTTGACACAATTTTATTTCAGGGCTAAAATGCCCTTGTCTCTAAACCAATGGTATTGAAGTATTCAGGAAAAAACAGAATGGAGGCTAAAGAGATGCGTTATAGCTTGTTGAATTTTTTTTTCCTGCTACTACCTGGGCGACTGTCTGATCCAGCTAAACTGAAAGTATTTCTGCTTCTTGAACGGTTTTAAACTGTTTAAAGTTGTTTTTGCACCTGCACTTTTAAAGTCTGTCCTGTTTGTTGCATATACCTGTTGGGGCTACACACTCAAGTGCACTAGCCTGTGTTACCTATTTATTGCATTTTCCTGCTGTTTGTTGCAAAAAAGAAAAAAAACAAAAAAATGATCCTTGTATCCCGTCTTTCCTGACCTAGAGTAGTCCAAATACAGGCTTTTCTGTATTCTGGACTTTTAGAAAGTTCCTGTGTTGCCCATTTCCTTTCTTGGATAAAGGGAGGCTTCTTTGTTCACCAGTGGCAGTGAGGAGCTTAGAGCAGCCTATCTATACCTGGAGGAGTGTTCCCAGCACAAGAATCTGGTAGTCTATTGGCCGTTTTGGGCCAATTTCTAGCTCTTTCAAGTCCCCCTGTATAAAACCCACTTTGGCGCGTTTTTTGCGCTTGTTACTACTCAGCCAAGCTCCTTGTGGTCCTGCAGAGTGGTGCTAGCAGCAGAGAGGCTAAAAGAGCGACTGCTAACCTGATAAAAGTGTTTTTTGCCTACTACTACCTGGGTGACTGTCCAGTCTAGCTAAACTGCAAGTATTTCTGCTTCTTGAACTGTTTTAAACTGTTTAAAGCTGTTTTTGCACCTGCACTTTTAAAATTTGTCCTGTTTGTTGCATTTACCTGTTGAGGCTACACACTCAAGTGCGCTAGCTTGTGTTACATATTTATTGAATTTTTCTGCTGTTTGTTGCAAAAAAGAAAAAAAAAATGATCCTTGTTTCCCGTCTTTCCTGTGCTAGAGAAGTCCAAATACAGGCTTTGCTGTATTTTGGACTTTTGGAAAGTTCCTGTGTGGCCCATTTCCTTTCTTGGATAAAGGGAGGCTTCTTTGTTCACCAGTGGCAGTGGGGAGCTTAGAGCAGCCTATCTAGCCCTGGAGGAGTGTTCCCAGCACAAGAATCTGGTAGTTTATTTCCCGTTTTGGGCCAATTTCTAGCTCTTTCAAGTCCCCCTGTATAAAACCCACTTTGGCACGTTTTTTGCGCTTGTTACTACTCAGCCAAGCTCCTCGTGGTCCTGCAGAGTGGTGCTAGCAGCAGAGAGGCTAAAAGAGTGACTGCTAACCTGATAAAAGTGTTTTTTTTTCCTGCTACTACCTGGGCGACTGTTCAATCTAGCTAAACTGCAAGTATTTCTTCTTCTTGAACTGTTTTAAACTGTTTAAAGTTGTTTTTGCACCTGCACTTTTAAAGTTTGTCCTGTTTGTTGCATTTACCTGTTGAGGCTACACACTCAAGTGTGCTAGCCTGTGTTACATATTTATTGCATTTTCCTGCTGTTTGTTGCAAAAAAAAAAAAAAAAAAATTATCCTTGTTTCCCGTCTTTCCTAACCTAGAGTAGTCCAAATACAGGCTTTGCTGTATTCTGGACTTTTGGAAAGTTCCTGTGTTGCCCATTTCCTTTCTTGGATAAAGGGAGGCTTCTTTGTTCACCAGTGGCAGTGGGGAGCTTAGAGTAGCCTATCTATCCCTGGAGGAGTGTTCCCAGCACAAGAATCTGGTAGTCTATTGGCCGTTTTGGGCCAATTTCTAGCTCTTTCAAGTCCCCCTGTATAAAACCTGCTTTGGTGCGGCTTTGTGCGATTTTGCGAATAGCGCAGCATCGGGCAGCTCTGCTTAATTGGATTTAAACCATTCTCGGCTCCACAAAGTCTGCTCTTCACTTTTTCCCTTAGAACTGATCTAGTTCTCATAATAAACACCCTATTCCTAATCTAAAGCCTGGCACTTACTCACTAAAGCAATTATATAAGTCAGCACTAAAAAATTAAAAGCACTACACCCTCACAAACTCCCCTTGAGTACCTTGTTCCCCATTGGCCCTTTTTTTCAATTATAAAGGAATTCCCAATACTATTCTAGCATGTCCAAAGGTCAGTTGCCAATCTCCTCTCCAGTCCAGCTGGTGAATCTGGGAATCTTGAGGCAATGTTACAACTGCCTCATGTACACAGACAACCCTCTCCTCCTCCCAACAAATTCCAACACATGTGAGAGATGCAACCATGTAGCCAAACTGGAGGCTAAGCTCTCTCAACTCAGTACTGGCGTAACCAGTCAGGAGGAGAAGGAAACCACACTCACTACAATTCCAGTCTCACATAGACCTACCACGACAGCAAACCAAACACATAATCACACAAAAACATATTCGGAGGCTCTAAATAAAAATCTGCCTAAGCAGCAGAGACCTCCAAAGCAGACACCCAAGTAACCACTACCCCAAAACAAAACACGTGCAACACATAGCTCACAAAGCCAGTGTGCCGAACAGTCACAGCCCTTAAGGCTAAACAACACACCTGATACACTTGTAATAGGTGACTCTATCGTCAGGCACACTGACGTCCCGCTCACCAGGCTGAACAAGGAGAAGGTCACGGTGAGCTGCCTGTCGGGCGCTAGGATCTGCCACATAACACAAGCACTCAGGTCACTCCAAGGCAAGTACAAATATGACTCAGTCATTGTCCATGCTGGTGTGAATGACCTGAGACGTACCTCCCTGGACTATATGAAAAGAGACATAGAGGAGCTCTCTGAGCATGTAGCCCAGGCAGGTATGACCCTGACCTTGAGTAGCATCTTACCCTCACCAAGAATGATGCCACAATATGAAGGCAAGATGATCAATTTCAGCAACTGGCTTAAGTATTGGTGTCATTCAAAAGAGATCCAATGCCTGTCAGCCTGGGATGACATGCTCGACAAAACACGATGCTTTGCTAGGGACGGCTTGCACCTGTCACCCCTGGGCTTTCGGATATTGGCAAAGGCTCTTGCCACCCCCATAGTGCCTTTTTTTAGGCAAGGCTCAAAAGACAAACCACCTCCATAGGTATCACAAGGGATAAGAAACTAAGAGTAATGCTACTCAATGCCAGAAGTCTAAACCTCAAGATGCACGCACTCAAAACTCTCTTTAGCATGGAGAACATTGATATCTGGGCAGTAACAGAAACCTGGTTCAATGCTCCCGAGAGCACCCCAGCACTACCAGGTTATACCTCATACCATGCTTTTTGGCCCCAAAACTTGGACCGAACCACAAAAGGAGGGGGAGTATCAATATTCATCAAAGATACCCACACCTTCAGGTTGGTGGCACAGCACAAAGCATCAGAGACTATCCATGTGCAACTGACAGTGGGTAAATCTGCCTTCCAGTTTATAGCCTGCTACAGACCACCCTCCCAAACCCAGGAACCCCACTCAGCCTTCCTGAGAGCACTGGAAAATATGAAGGTCTCTCCAAACACCATTATATTGGGTGATTTCAACTACCCAAACATAGACTGGGAGCATTACTCTAGTTCCAACACCCTAGCCCAAAGGTTCCTAGAATTTATAAACTCAAATGCTATGGAACAACTTGTTACCACTCCCACAGGAGGGGAAAACATACTAGACCTGATCATCACCAACATGGGGGCTCTATGCTCCAGACCAGAAGTGTATCTGTCACTGGTAAGATCAGACCATAAACTAATCTCACTAGATATTCACATCCCGACCCCACCCCCTGCCCAGAAAACCACAGTGAAAAACTTCTCTAAAGCAAATTTCACACTCCTCAAAACTGAGGTGGAATCCTTCAATGCCCACGGGCCTGTGGAAAATACGGCCCAGACCGCAGAATCTTTTATAAACGCATTCTATGAACACCTTCAGGAATGCATGGATCATGCAATCCCAAATAAAAACAAGACCCAATCCTCCAAAGGCAGGCATCCTGTCTGGTGGACCCCAGACATAAACAAACTATACAATAGAAGGAGGAAGCTACTACATGATCGAGCACAATCCCAAAAAGGGAAGGCATCTCTGATCCGTATTATCAAAAAACTACGGGCACTCATAAAATCGTCTAAGGCCAGCTTCGAGAGAAAAATTGCACAGGACACTAAGGATAATCATAAGGCTTTCTTTAGTTATGTTAGGAACCTGGGTGGGAATTCCCAGATATGCACAGAATTAGTCCAAAATGACAAAAAATACAACGAACCCAAAGATATTGCCAACATCCTAGCTGACAGGTTCAGTGCAAACTTCTCCCCCCCTCCCCACCAAAAGGGCAAATATCTATCCCAGCAGAGTGCTCCCCCCTGACATCTCAGATGCTCAGGTAAGAGCCGCCCTCTCCAAAGCAAAAAACACAGCATCAATGGGACCAGACGGTGTCCCAGGCTGCGTCCTACATGAACTCCAAGAAGAGCTAAACTCAAACATAAAACTACTGTTCATTCTCAGCCTTACTACAGGGTATGTACCCAAAGAGTGACTTACAGCAACAGTAGTCCCTCTCCACAAAGGTGGTGCCTCAATGCATCCTGGAAACTATCACCCCATAAACCTGACTAGCTTGGTCTGCAAAGCTATGGAAAGGATCATCATGGACCTCATAAATAAAGATATTGGGGACCTACAGACACTGGATCCTACCCAGTTCGGCTTTGTTAAGGGCAGATCCTGCCTCTTAAACCTGGTCAATTTCTTTGAAACAGTCACCAAGGCCACTGATGAGGGGAAGGTGGTCCACACAGCCTACCTTGACCTTGCAAAAGCCTTCAATACAATACCCCACTTGGGCATTATAGATAAGCTCACCAGCTTAAATATAAACCCCTATGTCACTAGATGGGTTGCAAACTGGCTCAAGGACAGAACCCACATAGTTAGAATTGCTGGAGCCATGTCAGACTCCAAACCAGTTACAAGTGGCGTCCCACAAGGCTCAGTCCTGGGACCTATCTTGTTCGGTATATATTTCTCGGAAGTACAGGCCAACACAGAAGGACTTTGGTTGACCAAGATCACAGATGATTGCAAACTAGGCGCCATAATCAACTCTCCAGCCGACACAAGCATCCTACAAAAGGGCCTCATAGAAACAGACAACTGGTGCCAGAGCCATGGCCTCAAGCTAAAAGCCAAAAAGTGTATAGTCATCCCCTATTGCAAAAACAAAGTGCCCACAAATTACCACATAGGTGGTAATCCATTAAGTACGGAAGAAGTAATTAGGGACCTGGGGACCCAAGTTGATAGCAATCTCTCATTTGAAAACCACGTGGCCAAAGTGGTTAGAAAAACATTTAATATAGCCCATCTAATCATGAAGGGATTCACATCTAGATCAGGGGAGGTCATCGTGCCTCTTTACTCATCCCTCATCAGGCCCATAATTGAGTACGATGCCCCCTTTGGGATGTACCTTACCAGACATCTGCAGCAACTGGAAAGACCCCAAAAGTACCTCACCAAGAGGATCAAGGGGCTCAAACAGATGCCATATGCTGCCCGGTTAAAGAAACTCTAGCTCTACTCAGTGGCATACCGCCTGCTCAGAGGCAATCTGTGCCTGACGTATAAAGCCATATCCAACCCGGAATTAATGGACATGCTGCACCTCAGAAAATCCAAATCCCATCGAGCTATGTGCTCGAGAGACTTGAACCTCAGCACTGAAATAAATAGGACATGCTGGAGGGACAGATTCATAACCCAGAGGCTCCCTTCACTCTGGAATAAAATCCCAGTCCAGGTTAGGCAGAGTCCCTCATTGACTCTCTTCAAGAGGAATCTTGATGAGTGGATGGGAGATCGTAGGTTTACCCCGGTTATCACTTCTGTGTCACTGTTAGACAGAGGCACAGTATACTAACCTCGAAAAAGGGCATAGCAAAATTCATTTAAAATGGGTGGCGAAAGCCAAACACACTCTGGCTAGGCTTATAAATGCCCTAGGGCAGATAGCCTAGTATGAACCCATGAACCTATGAACCTAAGAATAGTGCCACCATGCTGAAAATCACCTGTTTATTCTGTAATTAGCTCCTATGAAAAACACGTGCAGCTTAACTGAGTATGTTAACTCTGTTGGTGCTTATTAGTGTGCGATACGCACCTCCATGCCACTGTGTGCACCTACACTTAAATAAGGTAATACAGGTAATCTTGTTATTACATTCCTCTGTTCCTGTGATATCATGCAAACATGCAGCTCAAAAAGTTAAAGAAAGGTTGCAGAGCCTGTACAAGAACCCAGGACCATTTATACTCTAACTGTATACATATACGTGTTGCCACAGGCATAGCTATGTGACAAGCACTGAGAAATTTGACATTCATTCCTCCATTTCCTGTGGTTGCACTAAGCACTGCATCGTGCAAACAATGGCAACATTTTTTTAAAAATGACTTAAAGCAGACAGAAATGACACATTTTAACAAATAATAAAGAAGGTGAAACAGAGCTTGTGAATTGTGCACTGCTTACCTGCAGTTTCACACTTCACAAACTACATATACACATCTAAAAGTGAAACCTTATAGGCACTACTGATGTCATTATTCACTATTGCTATCTATTGAAATAAACACTGTGGAAGTGCCTTCATGAACTGAACATCCCTACACGATTACAATTTTTTGAATTCAGCAATTTTGATGAGTTTTGATCTCATTTGCATCTTCACTGTGCTGCCATCATTAAATCTATATGGTTGGTAACTGCGTAGGCATGGAATCTGAAAGGGAGCCCAATGTTGCACACACAAGGGAGAGTATTACTTTGCTATATATATATATATATATATATACATGGAGGAATACAGGTTTTGAAAACATTTGACTGTATTCCATCAGATATATACTGCATATGCTTACATGGCAGTATGAATAGTCTGTTTCATGGGGTTTATATTTTTAGCTGTCTACATTAGTTACAAGTATATTCTTCATTTGGGGGTGAGGTAGCAAAGCTACATTTATGTCATGGCATCGAAAAGGGATTTTTGCTATTGTTACTATACTTTTGTAGCATTCACCCTGTCTAACAATGTTATAATTTCTCTGCTGTTAAATGTTAAGATCCGTTCTGTAAAAATCTAATCACTTTTACTTGTTCTTGTTTTAGTGTAGACTCCTTTCATTAGCTGTATTCGAAACACGAGCATGGAGTATACACTGTTGCATTACAACTTGTTGAATCACTCCATATGTTGCTTTGCTTCATTAGCATACAGTTGAGCTACTTATGCTGTAATTTGCATGCCACAGAAATTGCCATGTTTGAGCGTGAGTGTGTGCCGCAACATGGAGTTTATTAAATCTAAAACCTTTTGCACCGCAATGTGCACGTTGTGAAAAAAGACCATGTAGGCTTTATTGAATCCTCTCAATAATATTTTACAAACAGAATATGTACTAAACATCTGTAGGAGTGACCTGCAGTCCATGTGGTAACACAGATATAACACTGTATCTAAAAAAAAAAAGACAATGAATGTTTCTCTTGTCATAATCCCCTAAAACATCTATAATGTAGGACTAAGACATCGAACAAAGATAGCTAAGTAATAACTTTCAAGACTAAATCTAACTTAAGGAAGACATTTAAAATTTTTATTACCCTGCAAGAAGTACACTATATTTTGTTAAGAAGATATTTGTTCGCTGTACATATGTATGGCTGGATGGGTTCAAAATAAATGAGAAAAATTGTTTAAGATTTTATTAGAGAAACATTTAAGAAATTATATTTTGAAAGTATGTCCCTGCTAAATTACATTTCATTTCCAAATAAGTGCTAGCTTAATAAAAATCATATTAATAAACAACAGAGGAATTGAGATGGTGAAAACAAAGCAGAAACTGTATGTGGTAAATTTCTTTTTGATTTAGTTACATAGATTTTGACTTTATTTATTCAGTTTTCCTTGCTTGCTAGAAGAAGGTTTTAAATGTGTGTCAGTGATGGAATCAGTCACTGAAATGTATAAATAACTGTGAACTTGTAAATTAAACATACTGGTGATTCCAAGTTAAGTGATGTAATTTTTTGAAAATCCTCATCTCATTAAACATCACTGGCTAGTTACATTACTGATTTTGCATATACATGGACAAATTAATAACCAGTCAGTTTATAGGATGCAGTATGGTTGAGTTGGTAAAGTCAAATACATGAAATTCTCTGGGATAGCGCAATGTGTATGCTCCAGTTCAAAATGCATTTAAGCCAATTTGGCATAGCAAACTGCAGACATAGAGATGGTGTTTACATAGGAACAGTGTTACTGTGGACTGAAAATGTAATGATGAGATAAATATTTAAGGAAAGTGCTGAACAATACATTCAAACATCATTTTATGTTTACGAGAATACCATGCATACTGTATTTGGCTCTGTGATTCCTAGGTTCACTGAATGTAACATATTTTACAAGGGTAGTACCATGATGATTTTAACAAAGATGAAGAATTGCACAAGGCATACAGCACTAGCAAAAGTATTCACAAGTTCAATGTTGTATAATAGCACACTTCAGACAGTATTTAGTTTTCATGTTCTATAATTCTGCAATAGGATAAAAACTGTTAACATCTGTTGAAAACATGAATTTATATAAATGATGAGACACATTGTATTTTATAATCAGTGTACTTATATTTCCTTTGGCTGTTTTAACAAATCCATGATGAATTCCTACTGCTCTGAGTGTAGCAAATGGCACACTCAGTGTTTGTCAGACTGGTCAATATGCTTGTGTGCATGTTTGCATATCTGTATAATGCACATGTAATGAAAGCTGCATTTTAGAAGTACTGTGAAAGGTGCTACACTTGGGGAAAAAAAAAGATCTGCACAAAGAATTAAACAGTAAACAATAATGGCTAATAACAGAGACTTTAAAAAATACTCAACAGGAAAACCGGATAACTTGGACAAACTCAGGCTGAAAAAGCTATGCTCTCCACAGTGGTTGGGGTAAAACATAAGTTCCCTTGCAGAATTGCTTGGCAAGCTTACCAAGAGTAAATAGTATGGATTGCAATAGTGTTCAGCATTTCAAAAACTTATTGAGTGAAAGACAGACAAAATAAAGATGAGACTCTTCACAGAAAGAGAACTGCAGTTTTTTGAGAATTGTACAAGAAAGAATATAAAAATACTTATGAAACTAATCTGCATATCTCTAAAAGGAGGAATAACCAGAATCCGAAAATTTTACATATTAGGAAACTTTCACAATGCAGCCATTTTCCAGGAAATTGAGGCCTATGACACATGAAAAGAGACAGGACATATAAAATGCAGCCGTTTGTATTTCAGTGAGTAAAGGAAAGGTTGAAAAATGTGGTTATGCAAGACGCAAAGATAAAAGGCCTATTAATTAAACAGTGATTAATATGAGAAGAAAATGCTATATGGAGGCATAATGAAATGCACATTACAATTGAGAAGGCTGAAATCAATGCAGCAAAAGGACAGATTACTTCTATATGTAACATATTTGTGTTTTGTTTTTTTTCATTAATCAGTAATGTTGAAGCCTTAGCAATTTTTTTCCCTGCTTCCCTTCCTATGATTCTCTGCCCTCTTCTGACACTGCAGGACAAAAGGAAAGTGGAATGGGAAATCTTTACACCATGGTTATAATGCCCTGGGTGAGGCCATCATTGGCAGATTCAGAGTTGGTGACAGAGTGCACATAGAGCTGGCAGCATCATTAATACTGAAAACAAGCTTTTTTTGTAGTCCCTACCTCCACAGTATGCTGACAATATAATCAAAATTTGGAAAGGCAATGAGGCATGGCCTAACAAGGATGTTCCTACCCTGACATATCCAGCTTGCTGATCATTGCTGTCTTCCACTATGGCTTCATGAGTGATCCACCTCTATTAGCATATGCTCTCCTTCTAGGATGGGAATTCCCATCTGCCATGTCATTTCTGTCAGATGTCTGAATCATCAATTGATCCCCACTTGCCTGGGACATGGTGAGGGATTTCACCCTCTGCAAAACCAGATTTATCTCAGTTATTAATCTGTTACTAATTTTAATGACAACAGATATACAGCTTTTTTTATTCCAGAAAAAGTGAAGATAACAAGTGTTTCACTTTCATTGCAACAAAGACAAACAAATAAATAAGTGCTACTTTTGATCAGTTCATATTATGTGCAACAGAACAACTCTACAGGTGTCATCCATAGCTCTTAACCTTCATCTCCAAAATGAAGGATACTAGCCCTCATAATGTGGAACAAATGGGCAAAATGTGGAACATGTATTACAGTCATGAGGAGTTGAAAAAACATATCCCAAAACATCCTAGATTCACCAGACGTAAGGACACCAATATGAAAGAATTATTTGAAAGGTATCAACCCCAAGAGAGAATGAATAATAACAAAAATTTGAAGAAGGGTACTTACAAATGTGGGATGTGTAAACAGTGCACAGCTATTTTAAATAAAAGTTATTTATACATCCCCTCAAGGAATTTTCATTTTCAAGCTAACATTTATACCAATTGTGCAACAAAAGGGGTAGTCTATCTGGGTTTTTGTACAAAATGCTTTAGTTTCTATATTGGTAAAACAGAAAGATCTTTAAGAAGGAGAATTTATGAGCATTTGTATGAGGTTTCGAGGAAAAAGGAAACTAACGCCTTCTATAAACACTCTATTATATGTCCAGACATGCAAATTCATTTCATAGTATTAGAACAAGTGCAAGTGGATGGTAGAGGGGGAGACTGGGAGACACGATTAGAATATAAAGAACTCCTTTGGCAGCGCAAGTAAGATGCTGCTAGTAGTCCAGGCTTGAACGATAACATTAATATAAGTAGTGTCCTGAAATTAAGAATGGCTAGACTGTGAGTAAGATATAAATAGTAGATGGATTCTACTCAGAACCTGTCACAATATCTGTTTTGATTTTTAAATATGTTATTATCTATTTATATATATTTATGTATTATTTATTTAATATTTTTAACGATTAGATACAGGTTCTTGAGAATTCACATACATCTTTTATATTTACAATTTCAAAAATACTAATAGGAAGTTGAGATGGACAAGCAATGATTAGAGCAATGTACGTTCTGTAAAATGAACATTTTAGCATAAAGATTTTTCGTTAAAGTTTTTATTTTTATATAATTTTCATGGAGGGTTTTACAATGAATTAGCTGGTTTAGCCAAGTTAGTATGGTATATTAAGTATAATAATAATTTATGATTCAGTCATTAAAAATCCTGTAACATTTTTTAAATTGATTACAGCTTTAAAATTTGATTATGCATTCAAGTCACATGGTGGTGGAAAGTTACGTATAAACGGATTCATTTCAGTGTATAATTCATCTTGATAAAGCTTGGTATTGAACCAAGCGAAAGTGCTTGATTTGATATTGTTTTAACTGTGGATGTGATTTTAAGTCTTTTTTGGCCAACAAAGGATCTGATACTGCTTTTAAAGGTGGATGTGATTAAAAATTAAAAGTTATTTTTGCCAACATCCCACTGACTGGTTCCTCTCACTGTGGATCTACTGCTTTAAGTGCTCCTGCTTCGATTTTGTTTGTTACATGTATTAACAACTAACAACTTCAAATAGGAAGGGCATAGGATGGTTAAAATATGCTGGTTTTACTTTTAAAAATATTTTAATGAATTAATTTAATAAGATTTGTTTCTATTTACCATGAATATCAGTTAAAACAATTCCTAACACTAAATGTGTAACAGACCCTTTCAATGTAGAACATTGAGGAACATGAACTTTTTAAGACTCCAAATGAGTTAATAAATAAAAGTTCCTTGTAATAATGTACACTTGAGAGGTATGATGCCATCTATGGTGACCAGAAAAAAAAAAGATATATATTTCATTTTAGCATTTAAGTATTGTTGACCAGCTATGTGTATAACAGATATGTTCATCATGAATCAATTAATCAAGGAACATGACACCCTGCATATAAGGGCAACACAGTGCAAACTGCTGGCACAATATGCTTGAAGAGATGTTAATGATGGTTTTTGAGTAATGAGGTCATGAACTTAATTTTGATATCATTGTTTACTATACTGAGTGTTCTACATTTACAGTATTTAATTATTTTTTTTCAGCAGGTAAGTCGACTGGAAATATTTGGCCCTTTTTAGGGGTTACCTGGGAGCACCTTCTGTTATGTGACATGTTCAGAGGCATATATTAGGCGCCTGGAGGGTGAGGGACTTGAACTCTAAACTATAAGTAGCAACTGATTAATAGATTATAACATTAGACCTCTGCACTATTTACCAGGCATAGTAAGGCCTTTAGGTGAGAAGTATAAGGATATGTATAGCTAATCTTAACTATGAAAAGAGCTATGTAGTTAGAAAAATATCACAGCTTTTTAATGATCTCTGTCCCTCATCCAAATAAAATCATGACTGCAGGTCTCATGTAAGCTTTACTACAGCCCGGCTAAATCTAGTTTAATTAAAGGATCTAAGTACAATTAAGCAACTGAGGCAGACTAACCAGATTGAGGGAGATGTGGTAAGTAGATCCCAAAATTTGAGTACCATGCAGGAAAGCACAGGCACAAGACCAAGAATTTACAGAGGTCATCAGACACAAACTTCAGCACACAAAGTGTATAAGTTATGTGGCCAGGCACAGGCATCAGGAAATATGTAGTCACTTGTCCCAGTACTACATGATCTGCCTTTGTATGGTGCTGGATGACAGCTAATAGAAATGTGGAGTATAGCTGAGACAAACTCATCAAAAAATGCTTCCCATTAATTTAGATGACGCCGATAAGTGAAATATTCCCTTGAAATGAAGATCCTATCATATGTTGGTGTGAAATATTAAAGCAAAGCAGGAAAGATGGTATATGAGGGTTGCTGGGTAGTTGTCAGGGATTAACAAATTTTGAGGTACTCTGAAACAGTTCTGCAGCTCTCTATCAAACTGAATTTCCATAATAAGCGCAGCAATTTTACCTTTTGTGTGTTTATTCACAAAGCATGTAGTGAATATAAATCATTTTTATTTTATTACTATACGATTAGTTCAAATAATGTAATTATCTCACAACTAGCCGACTTTGTCGCCTAATTAGACACCATTTATTTCATCAGTACCTAATTCATACAGTGGCATTTGAATTAAGCTACATTAGGAATGTTTCAACTCAAAATGCTCAGTTTTCTGCCCATTGCATGCATAGATGAAACCCTGAGTAACTTGTAATTGGCCTGGGCTTGATTAATGATTTAGGTATTTAGGAGAGACAACTAGCATAAATTAGGATTAATGAGATATTTTTTTTACTCACCTTTCTCAGTAGAAAGGACCTTATCAGGTGATACTTGCTGTTGTGATTCTAAAGTCACATCCCCAATGAGGCCAGTGATACTATGTCCTTTATCTGTTAAGGTATGAGGACACTTCAATGCATCAGTACTGAGGTGGGGTAATTCCTTTGCTACACCAGTTTGCTTGCCCTCCTAACATCCAGGTTATTTTACGTGGAGAACTTATTAGTAGCTGTAAATATGTTGGAGAAGGTAATGTAATTTTTATTAATGAGTCTGAGCATCAAATACAACATATACATCAGAGGGCATGATTTATGTAATTCCATCTAGTTGCAGGAAAGCTTATTTTCTGGAAATTAAAAGAGTTGTGAGAAAAAAAAAAACTGCATTATTGCATAAACCCACATAGCTAAGAAAGGATGATAACTATGTTAACTAAGGTGGTCACCTTGAGTGGAGAAATAAATAATCAAGGAATCCTTAACACTGATGATTGCTTCTTTTATCTTGTATACTTACAGCCTAGGCAGTATATGGAAGTTTTTATCAGGGAGTAACTGATCAGTTTTATTCATCACTTGTCAAATGAAGCTTTCTTTTAAGAGACAATGTTACACACTTTTTGTTAAGAAAGAAAAATAATTGTATTTGTTTGTTTGTTTGTTTTCAGTATCAAATCTTTCAACCAAATGGCATAAATGCTAAAATCAATTGGAAAGTCTATCTGTGGATTTGAAAATTCTTAAGTGATACCTTTAAGGGAATAATAGATAAATGAAGACATTACTTAAAAGTCTTTTAATTAGAAAATATAAATGCTTGATTCTTTTGTCTTCATGGAAGACTGTGTAGGCAGAGATACCAGGCACTCTTAAAAGTGATGAAAAGGTGTTAGATTTTAAATTTTGGATTATATTCAGAAAATGTTTTTTTTTAAGTTGTCTGAACCTCCTTTATTATTGGATAATCATTTCTGAGTTGGGGAAGCTCCTTTGCTACATGATTTGGCATGCCCTACTGACTACCATGGCTCAGCATGAAGGGGAAGGCTAGGGTGTGATGTAGCAGTGATCCTTCTGAATAGCTGATGTGATGTCATGGACCACTTCTCTCTTTCTCTCTCTCTTGCTCTTTCCCTCTCTCTCTCTCTGTCTGTGCTCCCAATTCAGTAACCAATGCAGGCTGCTTTACCATGTAGCATGGGATGGTGGTCCATCATATAAAATGGCAGGGGGCAGTGCAGAATTTTACAAGATGAAGTTGTTCTCACAAAGCTTTGATGTCATGTGCAATGAAGCTACGAACAGTAAATCCAGTGAACCTGTGTACAAAAAAGTTCTTACTTATCCTGTTTCACTATTTCATTTTATAAATTTCAAGTGAACTGCATCTCCCAATGACTAAATGGCTCTTGCATGAATAGTCTGTTACCAGTGGCATTAGCTGTGCATTGTAATCCTCCTACATCTAAAAACTAAGTGATTGTTTGGAATTCTGTTCTTTACTGTTTATTAAGCATGCATTATTTACATTAATTTCTTCATGTTACCTAATATTTTCATCAGCATTATTGTTATCTGTACTTTTAACTTTACCTGTACATTTAACCTTGCAAGCAAACATTTTGAGAAAAGAAACACAGAGACTTACTAATTAATAGAGTTTAATTTCCAGTATGTATTTGAAACACAGTTTTTAAAATGCATATAGAATGCCTTGTGGTTGTCTTTGGAATATTTGGCAATTTTATTTTCATAACTAGCTTTTGAGGATTTTATGAGGGATCTCAGCTTCTTACTGAGGCTGGTGAGGGAGTTTATTGCATCCTGAGATTTTCCTCTTTTCTGCAACAGTTTCTTCCTTCTGTTGTATAGTTTGTTTATAGCAGGGGACCACCAGATTGGCTTCCTTTTTTTGGAGAAGAGCATCTTGGTTCTATCTGGGATGGCACGATTCATACACGAGTGGATGTGCTCGTACAGTGCCTTAGTGTAGGATTCTGCAGTCGAACTTCCAGATCCGTCTGCATGGGTGTTGTGAAGTTTGTCTCTTCTGACTTCAGTAGTTTGAAGTTGGCTTTGGAGAAGTTTTTTTTATGAAGGTTTCCTTACTGGGGGATGGGGGTGGGATGGGGATGTCAAGGGTGATTTGCTTATGGTCAGACCTGACCAATGACAAGGTAACCACTGGTGTGGAGCATCTATCTCCCATGTTGGTAATGACCAGGTCTAGGATATTAGAGCCCCTGGTGGGACAATGGTTAGTTGATCCAGGGCGTTGGAATTTATGAATTCCAAGAACTGTTGGGAATAGGAGTTGGTACCAGAGTAGTTTTCCCAATTAATGGCAGGGTAGTTGAAATCATACTGGGTGTTTGGTTGTATCTTAATATTTTCCAGTATGTTTAGAAAGGTGTAGTGAGACTCTTGGAGCATGGTGGGGGATCTGTAGCTAGCTACGATTTGGATTCCAGTCTTACCTAGTGTTAGTTGCACCTGGAGAATTTCAGATGCATTGTGTTGGGCAACTAGCCTGGAGGTGTGAATATCCTTGGTGAATATGGACACTCCTCCACCTTTAGTGTTTCGGTCTTGGTTTTGTGGCCGAAAAGTGTGGTAAGAATTGTAGCCTGGTATTGTAGGGGTGCAGAAAACCTAAGGAAGGACCCTATAGCTCAGGGGCAAATGAGCCAAGATCTACAAAGAACCAATAAACAAATTTACCCAGGTTTCGTTTTTATTATACAGACTTCTTCAGAAAATGAACACATTTTACCACAACATTTATATATACAGACATACCCTGCAAAACATGTACCCCACCCCTTCAAATTACCCTATCACATAAAACTCTAATAACAAGCTGCTTTAAATTCCAACTAGATCAAGCCATTACGGTAAGAAAGTTACACTCCCAATGCTTCTAAACAGTATATGTCACATTGTACAAACAGTATTAAATTTTTTACCATACAAAATACATATTAATATACAACACCTACCAACTAAACCTGTTTAAAGCATTCAGTGTCTTAACCTCAAATAACATTACAATGTTGTGATATCAAAAAGTTCAAAATAATTAAAAAAATTCAAAAACATTTTTTTCAAACAATTTTTTTAAAAACATACTTATCAAGGGAATTAATATTTTAAATTTTTTTAAAACCACTTAGCTATTTAAAATTATATATTAAAACCTTTATATATCTATATCTATCTATCTATCTATATATATATATATATATATATATATATATATATATATATATATAAATATGTATATATATATATTTATATTTTATATATATATATATATATATATATATATATATATATATATATATATATATATATATGGGTCCCTATCTATTCACCGACAATTCATTTCACTGACACTCATTTCGTCGACAGTTCATTTTGTCGACAGAAAGATGTGCACCTTCAAAAATTGTTGTGGGGCTTCCCACCCCCATTGTGGGAGGCTGTGCCCCCCACACCCCCCCTAACTATATATATCAACTCCAGGGTTGCACAACATTGGGGAAGGGGGCACATCTTTCTGTCGACGAAATGAACTGTCGACGAAATGAGTGTCAGTGAAATGAATTGTCGGTGAATAGATAGGGACCCATATATATATATATATATATGTATATCATTTTAAACCCACAATATGTTGCAGGGGTGCTCTCTGGAGCCTTGAACCAGGTGTCAGTTACTGCACAGATATAGATGTTCTCCATTTTTAGGAGTGCCTCGAGAGAGTGCATTTTGAGGTTTAGACTTCTAGCATTGAGTAGCATTACCTTCAGATTTTGCATGCTTGTATCTGTTACGGCGGTGGTTTTATCCTTTGAACCTTGCCTAAAAAAGGCACTACAGGGGTGGCAAGAGCTTTAGCCAGTAACCTGAATCCCAGGGTTGACAGGTACAGACCATCTCTGGCAAAGCATCATGGTTTGTCGGTCATGTCCTCCCAGGCAGACAAATACTGGATCCCCTTTGAATGACACCTGAAGCTTAGCCAATTGTTGAAGTCAATCACAATCATTTTGTCCTTATACTGTGGTATCATTCTGGGCGAAGGCAGGATGCTACTCAGGGCTAGGGTCATACCTGCCTGTGTCACATGATCCAAGAGCTCTTCCATGTCTCTTTTCATGTATTCCAGGGAGGTACGTCTCAAGTCATTCACTCCAGCATGGACAATGACAGAGTCATATTTATACTTGTTGTGGAGTGACTTGAGTGCATGCATTATGTGGTGGATCCTGGCACCCGACAGGCAGCTGACTATAATTTTCTCCTTGTTCAGCCTGGTGAGTGGGACATCAGTGTGCCTGACTATAGAGTCACCTATGACTAAAGTGTTGGGTACATTGTCTTGCCTTAGGGGCTGTTGTTGGGTGGCACACTGGTGTTATGAGCTATGTGTCACTTTGGTTGTGACTGGTGTTTGTTTGCGTTTCAGCTTCAGAGGTCCTTGTTGCTTGAGCAGGTTAATGTTAAGGGCCTCTGTATATGTGGGTTTAGTGTTGCTATGTGTGGGTGTTGATGGTGTGGGTTTTGAAGGGCTCTGAGTTGCTTGAGGTGTAATGCAGGTGTTAACCTTCCCCTCTTGACTGTCTAGCACATACTTGGCCGGCGAGAGCTTTGCTTCCAGTTTGGCTATGTAAGTGCATCTCTTGCAGGTTGTAGTGTTGGGTGGTAGGAGGAGAGGATTGTCTGTGTACATGAGGCAGTTGCCGCATTGCCCCAGTATGCCCGGATTCACCAGGTGGACAGGAGAAATCACTGGAAGCTGATCCTTGGACATGCCTGTTTAGGTGCTTTTTTGTAAAGTTTAAGAGCTGTTTTCCCTTACCTTTGCAAGGTACTTTTCAATTATAGACTGTTTGGTGTCTATAATTAATTTCTCCTTATTGACAAGGAGAGCTGAGTGCTTGTATCAGTTTCAGGCTTCCTAGTGCTTTCCAGCAGGTACTAGAGCAAGTGCTAGTCACAGGGGTTCAGATTTTAGTGCTACTACTGAGAAACCAGCTAGTTTTAAGGGAAAATTTGAAGAGCACACTTTCTGGCACCTGGAATACTTCAACTGTGGCCTCGCAGTGCTGCACGATGTGAAAAATGTGCAAACACACATGATTTTAAGCCAGAAAGTTGAAAGGGATCGAAATCAGCTCAAAAGGCTAATAAAATTGCAATTTCAGAGTTGGAAATCACTCCTCTAGCATTAGATAGGCAGTACGATGCTCACCAGTCCCACTGGTAGGCAGTAGGACTTCCCTCTACCAAAGCAAGGTCTGGATAGCTCTGAGCACAGAGAATAAAAGTCCTGAGACAAGTAAAGCCTGGGATATGGACTGGCTAGAAAAGGTGGGAATCGAGCAAACAAGATAGTATTTTTTTTTTGTTGAAACAGGCTAAACAATGCAATAATATAGTAAATAAACACAGAAAAGGCTAACACACTTGAGTGTGTAGTCCTAAACAGTAAATGCAATTAAAACTCTACAAAATTAGCAATTTAAAACTTTTTAAATCAAGCAAGGCAAGTGCACAACTGAAAAATGATTTAAGAGGCAGTAACACAGCAGAATAAGTAGCTAGTCTACATATACAGAGACGTCTATATATACAGAAAAGCAGCTAAAACACACAAACACTTCAGATGCAGTGCAACCTAAAGCACTTGAGTTGTAGCAATATTAAGACAATTACAGTTATAATAAATGCTCTAAAATATACTCTATATTTCCAACATGCTTGAGAAGCACAATCAGAACACAAGGAGATTCAGGCAAAACTATTTTTTTTTTTGAAAGGGAAAAAGGAGAAACAGAAGGCCTTATCAAATGTTCTCTCTGTATTAGGTAGAATGAGCTAATGACACTAGACTGGGAGGAGTGTCCCAGATCAGGTTTACAGTAGGGGTGGGCAACTGCAAAGCTGCCAAGTATAACAGCAAGACACCAGCTGGGAGGGTGGGGACAATACTAAAGCTATTAGCCTATAGACAGTAAGCACTACAGAAAGTCACAAAATGAAAATTTTTAAACAGATAAAGATTTGCAAAGATACAGAATGCTTTTAACTGCAAACAAATCAGTTACCCATGCAGATTAGTTAATAGCAATAAGATACACTCAAAAACTAAGCAGCAGGCAATAAAAGTGCTATATATAAATTGCTAGAAACAATAATCAGTATAAATAATCAAAAAAACAGGATACTTATATATCTCAGCTAAGAGTTGTAATCAATACCTCTCATCCTCTCTGCTCAGTGTGTATAGACAGAAACCCTCTCAAAGTTAGAGCTTAAATACCAGAAGAACAACTTTTTTTTTTTTTTTTTTTTTTATAAAAACACAAAAGAACCAGCCCCCACTAGCCAGCAGCCAATTAACACAATCTAGCCAATGTAAAGAAAGGCTTCAGCTAATTCAAGATGGCCTGTTCATGTGCTTTGAACAATCACTGTATAAACAAACAAGCCCAGAGCCAACAATTGTGAACTAGGACAAATACTAAAGCTATTAACCTACAGACAGTAAGCACTACAGAAAGTCACAAAATGAAAGTTTTTAAACAGATAAAGATTTGTAAAGATAGAGAATGCTTTTAACTGCAAGCAAATCAGTTACCCGTGCAGATTAGTTAATAGCAATAAAATACACTCAAAATTTAAGCAGCAGGCAATAATCAGTATAAATAATAAAAAAAAAACAGGATCCTTATATATCTCAGCTAAGAGTTGTAGTCAACACCTCTCATCCACTCTGCCCAGTGTGTATGATACTATATGCCTGTCTTTTCAACGAGGCAAAAACAAAACTGTAATTGTTTGTCTTTCTTCTTTTTTTGAATGCAACCTGTTGTTTGCAATGCAAACTGTCTTTGAAATCATTCATGTAAATAAACTTTTTGTGGAGCTTTTCTCCCCGGGCCTCCACTGAAAACGGGCCACCAAGCACAGTGGATCTCATCGGTAGTCAAACTGGAATAAATAAATAAATACGACTACAAATGAAGTGACTATTATCAATGTAAGTAATACTTCTTATTAATAACATTGCTATATTTGTGCAGTTTTAATAACTTTTAGTAATGTTCACAATATATTTAAGTTCCTTCTTCATAAAATGGTTAGGAATGCAACTGTTTGTAGGCTGCTAGAGGTATGACATTCCACACCACATAGGTGTTATTAACACTTAATTAACTCAAGGAGTCAACAGTCTTTTAAAACTAGCTCCAGTCATTATAATCTCATACATGGACAAAGGGCTCATGCCACAAATTGTGTTGATAAATTTCATTTAATTATAATTATTACTCACTGAGGTTCAATTTTTCAAACACAACCTGGCAGCTCCTAAACACAGTAGTCAGATTGTGAGGATGATCAGCTCTGATGAGGAATGACTGTGTTCACAAGCCACTCTTGTGGTTAAAGAAAAGAAAAACACAGCAACACCCATTCTGCTGACAAGCGTATTACCTCCAAATGCAGTTTTTGGTGGTGGAACATTTGCTGCTGTTTTTTTCCTTAACACTGCAAAATGGAGTATGTAAAACTTTTCTTTCTGCACCCAAAACCCTGAAAAAAAATGTTTGTTTTTGGGAACATGGAAACCTACATCTATGCTATAGCTAAATGGACACCAGTTACTTTCACCATTGTCCTACAAGATGCATCCCAAATAGTGCAGCTTAAAAGTACAACATAGGCACCATGCTAGAGAAGGACATTACTTGAAAAAACCTCTGTAACCTTCTCCTTATACAATAATTGAGTTCCAGCATTACAGTGTTTCTGAGATATCAGACATATCCCAGCTGTTCCTGAATTCACATATATTTCCTGATTTTTGTCTTCTACTATTAGGACTTTTCCTTGTAAAATTTGCAGCCTTATAACAAGTCGTTGAAGATTGCTGTCACTAAATAAACACACATCTTCAAGTTTTTATATCCTTCAGAAAAAGCATGCTAATGCAAATGTTATTCTGGAAACTTAGTGTTTAAGAGCAGTTTTTAAAATATGTCCCTTTTTTGGAGATTTGTTTTATCTTCGAGCAAAGAGGTAGAGATTATAACTATGAGCTCGATCTAAAAATCAGGTACATATCATCCATAACAATATCATCTTCTCTAACGTATTCACATTTTTTCTGGGAGTAGGGCAGATGTAAATGCCTCCCGTGAGGAAATCTCCACCCACAATTGTGTTACCTGCTTATCCACTCTGTAACTGCCTTACCGACAGCTTTTCTGGTGTTTGGCATTATGGGATCTAGGAGTGGCTCTTTGGGGCAGTTGGTAAGCTAAGGTACACCCATACAACAGTGTTTTTGTTGCTATCAGGCCTGGAAGTAGAGTTATTGATGGACACATTCCTGTTCCCATTGGATATCCAACCAACATTCCACTTTTAGGCATGGACTTATAAATGTGTCTCTGTTTGTTGTCAGTTGCCCCTTCAGTGGACAGAGTTTCTGTTAGTGACATTTAATGAAACTTCTGTCCCATAAGTGAGTATATGGCTAATGCCTTGGCTGATGTGATATCAGTGCTTGGAAGAGATGTTTGTTTTTCCTAATTACTGATCAGAGAAATGCTGTATAACAGAAACAATGGTGGACTTCAGCTCCCCTAGTCTCCAGTAAATCTTCCACTGGTTAAGATACCATAACACTGTGCATTTTCTAGCAAACAGTGTATTGTAGTCAACAGGGATGAGATTACACTGCAAATGCACCAGACGTCATGGCTTTTTTCCTAATGCTGTGAGCTCTGGCTCACTCTGCCCCTTTACCCTACCAACAATTCCCACACACCCTCCACTATACTTACATTTGTAATCCTGCTGTTTCTACCCACCACACTTCAACAATTCACTCCACAGTGTAATTTCTTACATCATGACCATCCTCTTACCCAGCTTTCAAGCGCTACCAAACAGTTTTATACTCTAAGCTCACATTTCTTCTACATGTAGCATAGATGCCTCCTTTAAAAACTATTCATTTAGTCTGCAATCTATCTTATTTACTTACATTCAGTCCCTCCATGAAAAGTATTCCTCACTGAAAACAATGTACTATCACTCTCCATTCAAATCTATTTACTATATCTAACTTCCACAATAGTGCTCCACATATTGTTAATGTGCTATCCTCACTCCAGGACATCAAACTACCACACATCTTTTACAGAAATCATACCTTCAATGCACAGTCCCTAGCCCAGAACCACAATAACACCTCCAGTGCATTCCCTATAACTTAAAAAGCTTATTCAACATTTCTTTCATCCATCTACTCTAGCATACATATGTCAAAGCACCCAATCCTTAACTTAAATCAGCCCTAAATGTAAAAAAAAATAAATAAATAAATAAAAAACTGCATTTTATATCTCCAGATATTATTTTCCATACTGCAGCTTTGTGAATATATACACCCTATCCCAGGCCCTAACTCTATGACCAGTAATACAGACACTCTGAAAATCAGCCAAAAGCAAAATATCCCCAATTCATCTGAAAAAAAGAAAAAAAGAAAGAAAAACATTAATAATTCCTGTCCATAAAGGAAGACCCACTGCTGATTATTCCATCTTCTGTCCAATAGCTTTCCTGTCTCACTATCAAAAATTTTAGAGACATTATCCACGCTCAACAACTTCAGTGTTTAATCACAAATTATCTTCTGTCTTCTAAACAACACAGCATTCATTCATCTCATAATACCACTGCTGCCCTACTTCATTTGGCAGACACCTTTAACAAAAACAGATACACTGGCATGCTAGTATCCTCCCTATTTCTAGATCTGTCAGAGACATTTGATACTTTTTCATATAACACAGTTCTTCAAAAAACTCTTCTCTTTAGGTCACTCCCCTTCTACTATCTCTTGGTTTAAAAGTTACCTGACCAGCAGACCATAAGGAGTCCAGAAGAAACATGAATGCTGTATCTTCCTACCCATCTCAGTTGGAGTGCCACTAGGCTCAAAACTTCGTCCTCTCCTATTTAACATTTCTATAAATGTCCGTTACACAGCTGCTAAACATACCACCGAGCTCCAATAAGTGATCTAATACCTTAGTTCACTATAATGTCAAGGAAAGGCCAAACTCTGTTGAAAGTCAAAAATGCTTACAAAAAAATGTATATAATAGTCCACTGTGAAGCTTTCTCCAATCTCTAGTATAACAAGACAATTCTCCATCAATTCCAATACAGTGCGTTGTCTCCCCAAAAGATATCACACGAATACCGGCTTAAAACTGAATTTAAAAAAGCTGCTTGTGAAAGTCCAAGCAGCCCGATGTAAAATAGCTTCACACTGACAAGCGTACTAGCGTACTAACAAACATAAACGCAAAAGTGCAGTAAGTCACAAAACCAAGAAGTACAATGATTCCACAGAAAAAAACACCAACTAATGAAATATCCTGAAAACTGTCTTTAATAGACGTGACAACAATAAAAACAAACAGCAATCCAATTCAAAACGAGCGCTTTCGCCTGGTTAATACCAGGCTTTATCAAGATGCGTATTGGAAGAACCCAATACTATATATAATCATTTGCTGGTCACCTGACCCCAAATAGTGAAGCACCAAAGTAGTTTCAACTACAGTCAAAAGCTTCTTTTGGTGGTTATTTTAAAATTAATGCAACTATCATATACTTCTTTACTTTAGAGTAAAGTGATGTACTGTTTTTATGCATAGGATTTGAACTCTTGACTGTACTGTCACTTTTACAATGTAGCATTGACTTTTACATTCTGTAAACTAACGAAACATTATTTGAATGCTTTTTTCTCTGTCTGTGTTAAAATATTGTTTATACATTGTAACACTTTAATACAAAGCTCTAAAGTAATGACTGCTAAACAAAACAATAACACAAAAAAATTAATTTGCCAAATCTGTAACTGTAAATACTTTATTCTGTGAATTAACTTGACTGCCATTTCTGATATACCCTACACAACATAGATGCCTACAGTTACCCATTTTTCTAACTGACCACACCCAAAATGTCTTTCTGAGCACTTTTGGTGCGTCAGCTGAACTGGGATTTATTTTATCTTTAAATCATAAATCTGCATGTTCCTGTCATAACCAATTTTTCAAATTCTATACATTTGCAAACAATCTTTTTACTAGAGTCTAAAACAGCATATAACTCTAATGACATGTCCATACCTAGTACGGAGTTGTTACACTTTGAACTGTTAGCTACAGTAATCTTTGATCTTTTAAATTCTGACAAAACTGCATTTGTGTCCTCTAATAAAGATCTATGTGGAAATGAAGTTGATTTGTCTGTATTAATCAGTACATTATTCCATACTTTTTCTGTAAACAATGAAATATTGTCATTTCTTTTAACCTTGAACAATGACAGATAAATGCTCTGGTTTGGCATTGGACTGCCACACCCTTTATAGATGAGCTGAAAATCCTTTGTTATAGAAAAAGCAACAACACTGACTCTGGCTATGGAAAGTGTTATTTCTTTACTTTGCTCTAAAACTGTAATTTGGAATTAAGTCGTTATATTATCCCCCTTTGCACAATAATTGCATTGGCTTGTACAATAATGTTTTTGTCTGTATTTATCATATTGCCACTTAACTTTGTACCTGGAATTACATATAAAAAAGAATATATTACATTCTGAACATTTGTATTTGAAACTGTACTACAACTTAACTCTATATGTTGAATTTTATGTACTGTCGTTTACATAAGAATTTTGTTATTTATGTCTGAAACCATACTGACAGAGGCTGACTCATTATGTGAATGCTTTGCTGTAGCCTGCTTTTGTGATTTAACCCTTTTGCAATTACAAATATTTAACATTTCTGAACTAATAACCTTTAATTTTAAAAGAACATTTCTGGAAAATAGTTTTTTTAGACTGCTTCACCTAGTTTTAAACCAAACATTTACTTATGTTCTAACTGCAGAACTATTACTTGACATGTTTATAGAACAGGTATGCAAATGACTTTAACTGTTGAATTTAAATTTGTTTGAGCTATTAACTAAAAAGTGCATATAAAGTCTTACATAACTTTATGATTCTAAAAGAGTGTATCCTGTCTGCAGCTTTTTAATTTTTTTTTTTTTTTTTGGCTGTGTGACGTCACACTGGAAACTTGAAAGTTTGTGGTGATAGCTGTTAACTGGTTAATGTATTGCATGCCCTGAATGAACACTGCTGAAGTTTGTTGATTTAGTGCTGGTCTGGTGAAGTTCTTTGCTGCTTTTTCTGAAGTAAACACTGGTGCTGTGCAATTTGTTTAACATATGCAATTAATGTATGTAGATGTTGTCTGCCCTGTCTGTTTTTTGTATGAAGTTTACATCTGGAATATTAGTGTTATATTACTGAAAGGTCTGCTCTGTAATGAGAAGCTGTAGTGCTGTTATTTCTGCCTTATCCTGTATGGAGTTCACAGTCCTAAGTTATGGAAAAACACTGATGTGCTGCTGAAAAGTCTGTTATATAACATTTGCTTTAGTTATTGATAGACTGCAAATGTGTCACTGTAAACTGTTAATAAAACCTTGAAGTTAAGCTGGCTGCTGCACTAAAAACTGTACTTGAAAGGTTTACTCTGTACAGCTGTGTGTTGAAGTTCTGAAGAAGTATGTTGAATGAACACAGGTACATGTAGTGCTGATAAGGTTGCTTAGAATGAAACACTGTTGTTCTGTAGTTTGCTCTGTACAACAAATGTAGTTGAATGAAACACTGCTGTTCTGTAGATTTATTGTTGAACACACATATTCTGACTGCTGATGCAAGGTCGCTATGGGGATTTGTGACTTACTTTAACAGTTTTACCCCATTCATCATGGCTTGCCATTAAAGAATTGCTGAGACTGTACAATACTGAAATTAACTGGAAACTAGTGGCATGAGACTGGAAAGAAAGTTTATAGGGTCTATATTACATTGCCAAAACCTAATTATGGTGAACACCTTTTCATCGACACAAAATCAGCAAAATCATTCACTGAGTTTAATAAGGGCAAAGACATAGTTGGCCAGCTACAGAACTTTGTCCTTTTCTCCACTGTAGTATGATCTTGGAGTTGGTATATATAGTTTGGGGTTAGTGTGGGGGTGAAGCCCCCCACTAAGGTGGTTTGATTCAGTGTGGATTTTGGTTCATTGTGGTGTGGGCAAGTATTTCCTAGCCCTTATTAAACTCAGCAAATGGGGCAGCCACGGTGGCCTAATGGTTAGCATTGCTGCCTCACAGCAAGAGGTTCTCTGGTTCAATTCTTGGCTGGGGTGCCTTCTGTGCGGAGTCTGCATGTCCTCCCTGTGGTTGTGTGGGTTTCCACCGGGTGCACCAGTTCCTCCCAAAGACATGCAGTAGGTGGATTGGACATTCTAAATTGGCCCTAGGTGTGAGTGTGTGCATGTGTGTGCCTTCTGTGGAAGGTTGGGTGCCGGGATGGCAACTCAACACCATAAAACTCCACTGCCAATCATGAGCAGACGGATGATCCACTGTGGTGACCCCTAACTGGGAAAAGCCAAAAGAAGAATTAAACTCAGCAAATGGGTTCACTGATTTTGTGTCCATGAAAAGGTGTTCACTGTAATTAGATTTCGGCGAAGTAATATAGACCCAGTTTTTTTCTGTTAATTACCCAAACTTATGCTTATAAGGTGCCAGTCTCTCCTTTATGGGCCAAGTCTTGTGCACTTTTAAGAATGAAATCTCCAAACACTGTAGTTCATTTAATAAGGCTTTATTAGATGTTCACAATATCCAAATACTGTTTTCATTAACAGTGCTGATAAATATATCCAATGTTTCTGCACAGATATTCTAATTGTCCTGAATAATATAAACTGAAACAGTCTTTATATGACCTGTCTTCTGTACCCAGGCTTGACTGTCTGTATTGTAGCTTCCTTTCTAAAATGCTGGATATTTAATCTTTCCTGTATGTCAGGCCGAACTAGCTAACTTACTTCCCTTACTGTATCTAAAGTATATTTTAATAATACCAAAACACTGTAATGCTTTACACACCTCCTTAGCCTTAGTTACCTTGGTTTTCAAGCCTGGTTTTGCATGTACCTCTGTATCTAGCACTCCATTACTATGTACATTTTTCCCTTGAGAAAGGAACATTCTGTATTTCTGTATTTTCTGCACATTTCATGCTTATCTTTCCTTACTAATAAGCTGTCTTTGTCTGAAACTGAATGCATACATGTCTGACTCTATATTTTCAGGCCTTATTCTACCTAAATGTACTATAGTGAATTTACTAAGAATACTTTAACTCTAACAGAACCCAATATTTCAATGCAAGTCGGTGCATACTTTCTTCTCATGTGCACCTCTAGTTAAACAATGTGCCCTGCATTCAATTTTGGTGGTCTGCCAATGCCAATGTAGCAATGCATGACATTGTCTTAGAACTGTGTTCCTTCCTCTGTCCCTCCTACCAGTTATTCCCCTGTACCTACACTATAATTCAATAAATGGATATCAGAAGAGTCAGTGGATGACCTGGCACTCCGACATACCTGCAAGGTTATTTCCCTTATTGCATGCCTATATTCTCCCTTCACTATATAACATTTTTTCAACTTCATTTGCCATAAACTTATTTTACTTGTCTCTGCTCTTGGACATAGTTGTTCTACATTCTATAGTCTATGTGAATGTTTAGCAGCTATAAGTTGCAGTCTGACTAGTAGTAGGCTACATCAATTTTCATGCTGGCATAACAACTACTAATGTAATGAAAATAGACATTTTGACTTAGTTAGGGTAAATATTTATATAATTACATTACCAGCTTTATTTTCAAGCTGGCTATAGTCTGGATGCATGGCATGTCTACTAATATTCCTTATGTATATCTGTATTTGTGCATGTGTGTGTATGTGTGTGTGTGTGTGTGTGTGTGTGTGTGTGTGTGTGTGTGTGTGTGTGTACATCTGTTTCATACCATATACAAGTTACTTAATATGCAGTATACATTTAAGCTATCCAAAGCCTTTTTATCCATAACTGTATAAATATATGTTTTTTTCCACATAGTCAAGAAGATACTACACATATCACACAATAACACTGTTAAAATGTTGTGTGAAATATTAAATTTGTAACAGCAGTTTTGAAAAGAAACTTCAAACACAGTGAATTTCAGTATGAACTGTCTATGCATTACCACAAAAGGATCAAGCCAATGAGCTGTAATGATCTACTTTCTGTTGTTCAGAGTTTTTTTTCCCCTCAGTATACATTTGGATAGGCAAATAAAATCTGTTCAGTCCATCAGGTAATTATAAAAAAATAACCTTGATCAAAGTGGCAATAATGTGATCAAATAATTAATTTTACATGATGCACTATGTGAGAGGAAAAATTTATAATAATTTGCTGGGTACCTGTTGTATTTTGTATTTATATTAAGTAGCATTTTTATCGCAATGGACCCTTATATATTTTCTTATATTATTAATATAAAGCATCCGCCAATGTTTATTGGAATCATTGAATGTGTCAGTTGCCCTTTCTGTGTGCCTAAAATTGATTAGAGGATTAATCTGATTCACAATTCTTTAATCTAGCTTAAGCAAATGGTACCCATATCCTGAATGAAAATAGGATTTCTGCGAATATTTGTATTTGCTTAGTAACTGAGTTTTGTTCTGACATTACCTATTTCCTTTTTAAAACAAGAGTGGTGATGTTTCTTTAGCTCTCCATGCATATTAGTTACTTTGATTCACATGCAGTAGTATGCGTTCTACTATTTAATCACAAAATATCTCATACATTTCTCATATCCGTCACTGGCAGTTGCATATTTAAATTTGTGTATATATATTGTGGGGCAGAGAAAGATTCCCACTTTCTCCAGAACCAGAGAATCCAGGAAATATTGAGAAAAGGAGGTGACAATAACATGTGTGTTGACAATGACAGGACAGGATCAAGTTTGAAATTTTAAGGAGATAAAAATGGTCACAGTGTATATATAGACAAAATGGCTTTTTATGTCCTACTAAGATATTCAAATAAAATGCAGTCATTCTAACAGGTACATAAGGTTTGGCAATGGCATATAAGTGAGAAAGATGTGCAAAGAACATAGGTAGCAGGGAATTATAAGACAGTGGAAGATCACGTTATTATAACACTTGTATTTAACTCACATGTATATAACCCATATTAGATTGCTCAGTTTCTTGTGTTGTTTTTCTAAAGAGTAATCAGGATTATGCATGAGAAATGTCCACTGTTAATGGTAGTGATTTCATTATTACACAGGTGCTAGAAGTACAACAGATGGGGACACAGGAGGAAATGATAAAGCTGTAGCAGTAGTTCAGGCGGTGATATATGAGGACCCATCATTTGGCAGACCCATGGGTAGCCATCTGCCAAGCTAGCAGTGATTTTAGCCTTGTTACATCTTCAGAACCATTAGGATGTATTAGAGAGTATAAGATTATATAACAATTTCTCAGGGGGGGGGGTCAGTGATTACATGATCCATTGATGCTAATATTATCTAGGACACCATAAACCACTAAACCCATTTTTGGAAAAAATCCTCTTTCTGCAAAATAAGGTTAATAAGAAGAAATACATATTTTTTCTAAATTTTATTGAGAAGCAATTTTTGACATCTAAAGAAAACAAAAACAAGAGCATGAGCAGTGACTATATACACTATGTACAAGCTCAGCGTTGTTATTACAGGCAGGTATATTTAGCATGTTCAAAAATAGTAAAAAAATCTCTACTGGGGAAACAACTAGAAAGAAAAAACATAATTAAATGTTATTCTCCTTGCTTGAGTAATATTTTGACATAAACTAGTATCCATGTAGAAGTACAAAATATTTCCTACTTGCTGGCATATAAACTGTTCAAAAATCTGAGACTTTAGGACTGTCTTTGTTCTCCAATGTTTGGCAAACAAAGTTTTACAGTGCTGTCAAGAACCCATCATACCTTTAGAGTGCCAACTCTTTATTTACTTGGGGGATGAAAGACCAAGTTTCAGAATTCCCAACCCATATCTAAGTTTACCTCAAATCCCTTATTTGCCAGTGGTGTCAGATGCCAACAGTGATGTTAATGTTTTCTGGACACACCAGAACATGCATAAGTTGTCTACAGCTATCTATAGCAAGTTGATAACATGTCCAGCACGTCATTATTATTGGCACTGACTGTGGCCAGCCTAGAGGTGCAATATCTTCTGTATAAATAGGCTGAGTCATTGTTCTCTATACTGGAGCCAGTGTCTACATTTCCCTGGTGCTTCCCAGATTTTTACCATTCTTCTGTGTTTAGTTTTACCTGCTACCATATCTTCCATCTCCCCTCAAGTCACCTTCTCAGTGATTTAGCCTTTTTTTTCCCACATATCTTTATATATCACCCCTGGCCTACCTGATTTGAACTAGTTGCCTTTCTACTAGGAGATAGACCTGAGTGCTTTCTCTACTGGGTATCTGGATGAATGCAGGAGACCCTAAACCTGAAGCACTGTGAAAAGTAACTGAAAGAGCAGAAGATTTGTGTCCCACTGTCCCCAAGGACATATTTGTTAATATGTCCCTGGACATTTATCAAAAGGGATAGGTAGTCTGTATAGACAAGTTCTTAAACAGGAAGATAATATGTGGCATTATCTTTGTCTGGATTGCATTGATATTTCCTGTGATTGGAGAGAAAATAATTGATTTATGGCTGAGATCATTAGCCTTCACAAATAGTATGCAGGGGTTTTCCTTTATTGTGGCTGACAGTGACTTACCTACCATTATGCCAAGATACGTAATTGTGCATATTAGCCAACAGTACCAGCTCGTTCATTTTACCATCCACTAAGCCATTACAGCTAGTAATGGCCAACTTGTCTATATTATACTTTATCCCAGGCAAATGACTAAATATACTAATAAACAACAAAAGTAACAAAAAGCCACCAACAAAACTCGCACTTTGTGAACTTTATTACTGAGCACTTTTGTCTTTTTTAAAACACTAACAAGACTTCATCAGAGTAACAGGTGAATTAAAATGCCCGCAGTCCATTTATATTAATCGACAATCAATCAGTGAAGGTAACCACGTAATCAAAAGATATTCTTAAAGGCACACAATGAATAATGTGAAAAACACATAGTGAATCATGTTAAAATGATCCTTGAATGCAAGACTGAGTGAGGATGGATAATGCCCTAAATGTAAAAATGTAAAAATATAAAATATTAATATTATAAATGTAAATGTAAATATTTAAACCTTTATGATAAACATAATACATGTAAAACAAAACTAGTGTTATAGTGAATTAGCTCTTGTTTTCAAAATACTTGCAGTAGAAATACCATCATTAATACCTAGTAGTTGCGAAGCATTAAGCCTCAACTGCCAACACCACTCCTTACTCTCCAAAAATGAATCTATATTGCCACACAAGGGGGATACCAATACCCTAAGGCAAAAAAGTAAACATCTTCAAATTAATACAAACACAGGAATGCTTGTAAAGTGTATTGGTAGATTTTCCTTTTAAAATATCATAAACGTGTTCCCTGATTCTATCACACAACCTTCTGTTGGTTTTCCCAATATAAATGCCACGTACACTAAATGCTTTGTACCACAATTTACATTCCCTGGACAGGGAATAGTTTTGCAATAGTCGTGAATCACAACATACAGCCCTTCATAAATAAATTTACACCATCTGCAGCTGCCACACTTTTGCATACTACTGTGACTCCAAATAGCCTTATTAGTAGCTGACTCAAAAATGCATTTCAAATATTTGCCCTTGGAAAAAAAATATATCAGGGGAATAACCAAGGACTTTCTTTATTTCTGAGCTATAAACCAAGTCCCAAAACTTCCTTATGACACTAACATAATAGTGTATAGCATTGCTAAAGGGTATAATAAAGCAAATTAATTTACAATTACTTCTCACAGTAGTCTTATTCACATTAATATTGGTTGAAAACTTCCCCTTAAGTATTGGGGCAAAATGATTTTGTCGATGTTCAGCCACTTCCACTTCTATTTTCTTCAAAAAATGTAGCCCCTCTCCCTAAATAAAGTACGAGTGGTTGCATAGACAGCCCCAGTTCCTTAAAACCCAATGATGACATAAGCATTCACAAATGGTAAAATATCACAATTATTCCTTTTAAACATTAGCAACAGAGATGCTGTCAGGCATGATGCAACAAGATAAGGCACTAAGAGGTTTAACGTCTAATGACTTGGAAAATGGAGCCTTTTGTTTGTGGATGACTATTGTCAAGTGAAACTCAAGTTGGATGCTCAAAAAATGGAATTCTTAGATTCGTTTTATATCAGCTCTGGAATATGGGCTAATATTAGCACAACGTTTAACATTCCTGCTAAATGACTGTCTGAAGGCTTAAAGGATTTTTAGATCATTCCATTTTCCCATGTGGAAGTACCAGTCACCATATTCTTTGATTAAACAACAGGATGGAACAAATGTAGGCCATAAACATGAAGCCACTCTGACAGGAATTAGTTGTGGATGTACATTTGATGAAGGTAAAGAAACTTTATTTCATTTGGGCACTTAATAAGCAGAAGTAAATGCTTACCCCCTAAAGTTAAGTTCATTCTAAACTATTTCTCTATTAAGACAGCCTCTAAGTGATGAAGCAAGTTCAAGGCTCGTCTTAATTAGCTCCTTTGAGGAGCTGCTAGGGCCAAAATGAAATAATATTGTATGACAGCAAAGAGATCAGTGTAGGATATCATGACCTTGGCAGATACTCAGTGGCTTCCATGGTATATGGATTCCTACATGAGTTGAGTAACGAGCTGCCACAGTGGCTGATGATGGTAGCTGGGTTTCTAAGATGCTACAAGCTGACTCAATGACAGCTTTAGATTGGTGTTTTAGAACATTCTTATGTGAAACAATACTGCACATTAAAATGCTCAAATGATGCATTAAAAAGGATGAAGATTATTGCAGAAATACTGCAGGCTTACAAAACTATCTGTGCTGTTTGACTCCTGCTTGAACAAGCATTTCAATAAATGTTTTCTGATTTATTTATTCAATAATTGTTTTTTTTTTTTTCCACAGTAGAGGTCTGATTTCAATGGACTAATTTCAGTCTCAGCCTAGATGTCACCAATAAATAGGTGGGTGAGAGGTACTGAAGCTATTTGTGATACTTTAAGATCAGTACAGCTTTGGAAAGCATGAAGAACTGAAGTACCTTCATCCAAGTCTTGATTTTTTTTTTTTATTTATCTGGCACTCAGATGTCTTGGCATATACATCTCGAGTACACACTGTCTTGGTGCTGCAGAAGACATATTTAACCACCAAGAAAAAATGTCAATGAAAGTGAGACACTTGCCTTATTTTTTTAGGCATTGTGAGGCAGACAAACTTTATGTATAAAGCCCGAAGGTCTTATACATAAAGCATCATTTATGCCTGCTGAGCGGTATAAAGCATTTATGGGAGGTACTGTAGCTGTTCCAGAAATGAAATTATACTTTTGTCATAGTACATATTAAATGCCATAGCAACTAGGGGAAATGGAATCAAGGTGAAAGATTACTGAGAAGTCTGTTTGGTTGAAAGGGCAAATAAAACATAAATCATCAAAACATATTCCAGTAATACTATTGTGGGCCATAGTAAAATACTGGATACAAGAAATGTTAGCTAAAGTGGATTTACAGAAGCCTGGATTATACTTTAAGAACTAGAAGAGTAAGGCAATCACATGGATAGGAAGAAAATAAATTTTATTCAAGTTGCCAGTTTAGTTAACACTTAAATAGGACACCCAGAAACTTTTCCCACTTTAAGTATTGCTGAAAACTGTATGCACATCTGACTTTAATTTAACTTGCATAATTTTTCCCAAATAATGTCTCATAAAAGTGTGCTGTCAACATCGATAAGTGACTGCTGCACTATTTCTTGTTTTTCTCTTCATTGTTGGAGGAGAGTGGTATTGAATCAAGAGACATGGGTGGCAACTTATGTAACACCCCGACCCCATGTAGAAAATGGGGATGATGATAATGATATGAAATGACAGCAACAAACCATATCATCGAATAAGATATTAGGTTGTTCAAACAGAGAGAATAAATGGGAACAAACTACATTATAATACAAAAACAGCAAGTGCTTACATTTTTTTTAAGTTCGGCTAACGAAAACACAACTGATTAAGTATACTTTACCGAGACTATGGATTATAGGCTTCTTCAAAATATATGCTTGTACACCATTAACAACAGTGCATGTATGTGTATGTTGATGTATGCAAATTCATCTGTACATAAGCTGACAAATCTCTCACATATTTTCTCCCACTGCATTCATTTAAAAACAATTGATCTTTAATATTAATAAAATAAAATGAATATTATCTTTAATATTAACTATCAGTTGTATCTAAATTGTATAATGCATCTTGGAGATTTTCTCCCTGGGCCTCCACTCAAAATGGGTCAATTCGGCCCAGAGGACTTCCCCGGTAATCAATCTGCAAATAAAATAAATAAATAGATTGAATATTTTTTACCCTATTTTATATTGTATAGGTTTCACTACACAGACATACACACACACACACACACACACACACACACACACATATATATATATATATATATATATATATATATATATATGTAGATACAGGTACAGACACACACACGCGCACACACACACACACACACACACACACACACACACACACACACACACACACACACACACACACACACACACACACACACACACACACACACACACACACGTATATCGAAGCACTGCATTTTCAATTGCATTTGCAGTCCAGGCCATTGGAGAAAAAGGCTTGAAGACCAGTTAGTTTGTTTACCAGGTTAGCAAGTGAATAAACAAAAAATGAAATTATGTTAGGTACAAGATGCATGGATGATGTTTAAGAAATTGAGTTTCATAACCTAGCTTTTTCATAGGTTCATGGGTGGGTACTAGGCTATTGGCCCTAGGGCATAATTAAGCCTAGCCATAAATTTTGTGCTATAGCATTCCCTCTTAGGTGGTTTAGTTACCTGCACCCCTGTCGAGCAGGGCCACAGAAGTGATTCCTGGGGTGAATTTCCTGTTTCCAATCCACTCATCAAGATTTCTCTTGAAGAGTGCCAACGAGGAGCTCTGCCTCACATATATGGGGACCCTGTTCCAGAGCAATTTTTTTCTGCAACCATTCATTCAGGAAGAGTATCAAAGATAATGTAATGGCACATGTAATACAAGATAAATTAAACTGCTTTCTTACATGGTGGTGCTACATTGTCAAGCAGTTTCACTATATAATTAAAAATTCAGTTAACCCTTTAGAAAAAGCTGTAGAAAGTATATAGTTGGTGGGATCTAGACCCCAGACACAGGCTTGGATAGGACATTGCAACAGTAAATAATTTATATTAATACTATGTGTGTGTGTGTGTGTGTGTGTGTGTGTGTGTGTGTGTGTGTGTGTGTGTGTGTGTGTGTGTGTGTGTGTGTGTGTGTGTGTGTGTGTGTGTGTGTGTGTGTGTGTGTGTGTGTGTGTGTGTGTGTCATGTGTGTGTGTGTGTGTGTGCGTGTGTGTGTGTGTGTGTGTGCGGGGTGTCTGTGTGTGTGTGTGTGTGTGTGTGTGTGTGTGTGTGTGATTTTAGATTTGTGAATGTGCATATACATCTCTCTTTCTATCTGTCTACCTATCTATCCATATGGTATCCCACACTATAAATGATAACCTTGAAACACATCAAGCATCTGTTCAGTTATTTATTGATAGTAGTATATTTTTGGTTCACTTTTTCTTTTTATCATCAAATGTTGCTTTTGAATATAAGTTTATTGATACCGGTATACAAAAGTGGAGATGTGTGCCTGTGACCTCTGCAGGTATGTTGTTTGATACAACACCTGAAGTAAATTGCTATCTGTGAGCTTTCACTTAGTTATTGTGGTGTGATCATTGAGTGTATGCTTGTAATCACTGCTGGCACTTTGTACGATAGTGTGCATGTAATAATTCAGTGCTTTTGGACTTTTTTTTCTTTTCTTCAGCATTGCAGTCATGGAGTTAATATATATCAGTAAAGGGGCACAGGCAAAGCTCCCTCATGTGGAAGCATAATACTGTATTAAACAGTTTAAAGGAATAGCTCAACAGTGTCATAGAGTTGCAGATACTATAAGGTATTTACTATAATGTTGGCTACAATAATTTGTTTTCTCAATGAGTGAACTATTCAGTGTCATTTTTTTAAGTATGTTGTGGGTCAGTGATAGAAATGCTGGATAACATTCGCTAGACTCATATACATATATGTATTGACCCTATATTTGCTACCCTGTGTGCCTTAGTTATTTTCAAACACATGATCCACTGTGATTTGATAATACTACAGTGACATTAACACTGAATTATACAAATTATCTTTTCTGAAAATCAGAAATGATGGTATACATTTTAGAATCATACACATACTTTTAGAGGAAAAACATTTTGCATGTTCTTTTAAATACCTTACACATGATAACAAAATAATCGTTAATTCCACAGTGAAGACTGTGTGAGATGTATGAAATGTGCTTACTGTCATAAACATCTTAAGATTCTAAAGTGTCAGACTGGGTCCTTAATGATGAAAATTGAAATTATTGTTTTGTTACCAGACTATTATGCACTATGTGTTGTCAAAATCAAAATATTATTTTTGAAAAATTAAGTTCAACATATGCTGAATAAAATAGTTGTCACTTTGTTCCTCGTTTAACAAAATATAATATATTTATGATACCGTTACTATCTTCCAAAGCACAGGTACCCCATTCAGTTTGTTCTCTTAACTGTTATATAGCAAAACTTCAGCAGAATGCATAACAATTCAATAATATTTTAATACTGAATGTAGAACTTTGTGCATGTTACAGATTAACAGCTTACCTAAAAGTACTCAGACAGGAATGCAGAGTTATCTATAATAATATTTTCAGTTTTGATGCATTATATGCACTACACTGTAATTAATGTTATATGACAGAAACAAGCTGAGATTTTTTTATTTCTTCCTGAACTTCTTTTCTTATTTTCTAATGCTATGAATAAAAAGGGTGAACATGAAAGCTTTTCTTATCTGTCTTTGATATTTTTGGATTTCAAAGTACTGCAATTTCTTTTTACTGAACATTGTGTTTTGAGTTAAACTTCCCATGCTGAGATGTTAGAAAAATGTTTCTGCAAATGAACATGTCCACATTTTCTTTTCTATTCATGTCGAATTCTTATTTATACTGATCAATAACCCTAGCTTCTGTATTAATGTGAGTTTAAGTGCTTTCGTATCTTAATGTAACATTTTCAGTCTAGCTGCAACTATTTTAGTTTTATAACATTCAAATTAGGACTACAAGAATGAATAGTTTATCATTTATTTTGTAAGCATTGCTTTATTTCAATAACATGAAAATAATGGGTGCTTACTAATCTGTTTTGCAAAACATTGTGTTTTTCATATTAGAAGATAAGCATTAATATTGTAAACAGATCTAGAGAGATAACAAGGAATATCCTTCCCAGGAATTGTTGGAGAAATGAACAGGGAACACCAATGGCATTGTTAGCCTGTTGATGTACGTCTGCTCTTGTTCTACATAGATTTGCATCTACAAGTTCAACATGTTTGATTTCACAGATTAGAGCTATTGTTTTACTAAATGTCATGGAATGGAGTTTCTTCGATCTTTCGCCTTTTAGTAATTGGTTTATAGTCCACAATAAAAAAAGTCAATACCTGTTGTTTTTTCTTGACTGATTAATTGGGCTGTGGTGAGATAAAACAGGAGGGCATAAAGAAAAAGTATTGAATATACTCCCTTACAATTTAAATAGCGTTATAGAAGCACAATTAGAATACTGATAACTACAAAAGTAAAAAAATAGTCTGCACTTACATACCATAATCCTTAGGAATGGAAGCAGAAATATTGGTTTAAAGAGCAGGAGTTCATTTTCCAGATTTAATACAGTGTAAGAAAATTCTGTCCTTAATCTTTACATGAAAATGCCAATCAAATGAGAATGCCACATGACTCAGTGGTGTTCTTCATATTGATCACTAAAGTAGCCTAAGCTATATGACTTATATCCTGCAAAGATATAACAGATGGCCAACTTTGAAAACTTAAGTGCACCTTCTTCACACTCAAACTGTTAGTCCACTTGAGCTGAGCTGACTAAAAAGGCAGGTCTGGTTGCCAAGTCCTTCTGAGCTTTCCTGCCGCTGTTGAGAGCTCTCTTCTACAGCCTTCAGAGGATCGATTGTTGGCGTGTGCTGTTTCATTGTTGGTCAGAAATGTTCCTTTTGGGGAAAAACATTCCACATATTATTTTTAGCTTTTACATTGGTTTTAATGTACTGGAAAATATATTTTTAAGCTAGGAGTATATATTTTATTGACTGTCATCCATTTTTGTTGTACTTTTACACAGGTGTGCACGTTTGTGTTTGGCAGTTTAAAAGTTGATTTAAGAATTCTAAAATATTTTTTTCTGGTATAACTGTGCTTAAATTACTTGCTTGAACTGGCAAAATGTATTAGAATGTTTTCTGCTGTGTTTCTATTGGGAAATGTGACTTTATACTATTTTTGAATTTTTACTGACTTGTGCTATTTTGTTCTCCCAGAAAAGAGACATTTTTGTCTTGACATGGAGCAAGCTACCTATTCTACAGTCAGTTCTTCATCGAGTCACAAAAAGATAAAGTTAACTACACAGGCTTTGCTATCAGTAGGCTATCAATTTGTCTCAACTGCTGGTGAGTGACTCTGCTGTAGCAAAAGCTGGTTCCTCAGACAACTCATCTTTTTCCTGGGATCCCTCTGGTGTTGCCCATACAATTACTATGGACTGGGGGAGTATCCATATCCTCTGTAGTTGTTTGATTCCCCTTAGTGGACAAGGGAAAGCCACTTTTGTCAGTGTTGTGAGAAAGGGCAGAGAAGGTGCTCCTGCTTAACCACAACATTGTGTCCATCCCTGGGGAAGCTGTTGCTGCTAGTAAAAATCTTGTTTCCCCTAATTTTCCTATAAAAAAGGAAGAGAAAACTACATACATATCTTTATTTGTAACACAGTACTGATGTTTGTTTGTCCCTTAAATGCACATTGTATTATTTTGGGTCTACTTCACTTCACCAACACACCACAAAGCTGACACCCAAAACACTGAGACCAAAAGAACGAAAACACACAATACCGACAACTCACAAAACCAAACACCATAACACCGACACACAAAACGTAAACTACACATTACACACAGCTATATATGCACTAACCTTAACCCAAACCCTAACCCTAAGGTCCGACACTACCACACACTTACCCTACCCACACCCTAACCCTAACTCACTTAACCCACCCCTAAACCTAAAGTCTGTCACTATCGCACACTCACCCTACCCGCACCCTAACCCTAACCCGCCCCTAAAACTACAGTCCATCACTATCACACACTTACCTTACCCGCACCCTAACCCTATGTCCGACACTACCGCCCACACACCTTTCCCGCACCCTAACCCCAAATCCCTCCCTATCGCACAGTTACCTGTCCACTCCCTAACCCTAAATCCCTCACTATCGCACACTTACCGAGTCACGCTCACACATTGCCCATGTCGGTCTTTCGGCTGTCGGGATTTCACCTTGTCGATCATCTGCGTCGTCGGTCTTTTGGTCTCACTGTTTTGGGTGTCGGCTTTGTGGCATGTCGGTGAAGTGAAGTAGACCCATTATTTCATATCTTCTAAGATTACCTGGAGTTGTAAAATTTGTATCACATGGTGCTTTTCTCCCTGGGCCTCTGCTGAAAAAGGCCTTTTAGCCCAGCCAGACATTCTTGGTCCACAAATGTAAAATAAATAAATAAATATCTTCTCTTGCTCCAGTTTTACTGGTTAGGAGTAGTTTATTAAGTCTGGCTCAGGGTCGTGTACAAGCTATTGACTTTTCTTATCAGTTGGTTTCTCTGGTAAAAGAAAAAAAAAACTGATTCTTCTTTTCCTGAAGAGATTCAATAAACTGAATCTGGAGAGGAATGTGAGAGTATAGATACAGGTTTTTCTCCTCAGAATTCTGATTCAGATTAGAGGAGAGCATGTTATTGGAATATCCCAGTCATGGATTTTCTTTCTTGGGGATTATTTTCAGAATGTTTCAGCATTTTCAATGGGAAATGCCTCAGAAAATTCTACAAATTTTTACAACTGAAATTCTCAGAATCTCCTCCCATGCCCCTACCCCCACCAATGTTCCCAACATTGTAGGATGTGTTTGTCACAGCTTGCAGTTTCCTGATACTCATCCTGGTGTATAGAAGAAGCAGACAGAACATACAAAATTCCTCAATCTTTCAAATTTCTACACACTTATCTTAGCCCTGACCCAACAGCTAGAGATTATATTCAATCCATCTGCTGCAAACTTAACATTTTGTTAACTCTAATCACTCCCCTTCTGACAAAGATGGTATAACAACTGATATGCCTGGGGGAAAAGTGCATGTTTCTGCAAGTTTTATTTTTAAAATTTTAAATTTTCTGGCTCATAAGTTAAAATGGGTCCCGTATGAAATACCGAACGCTCAGAATCCTGACGCCCATATTACCGAGACCAGAAGCCCGATACCCCACATTAGCGAAAGACCAGAAGCGCAAAATTCAAAATCCCGCTTCTGGTGTTGTGGTTCAGGTAAGTATCTGTGTGTAAGCGTGTTTATGAGGGGCTTTAGTGTGTGTTAGTGTGTGTTGTGACTCTGGTGTTTGTTTGTGAGGGACTGTAATGTGTGGGTGTGAGTTTGCCTTGTGTGTGTGTTTGTGCAATCTCAGAGTTAGAATATTAAAGTAGGGGGTGTGGGGGGAGCAGCCCCCCACATGGGGGATGCTGGGGGGTTTTCCCCCCTGCTTAACTATAGTGTACGATTATTTGTTTGGGTTTGGGAGGACACTGTGTGTATGTGTGTATTGTATGTGTGTTGATCGTTCGCAATTTTGAATTTCGCGCTTGTGGTCCATCAGTCTTCTCATCTTTTGGGTATTTGGTCGCGGGATTACAGGCGTTGGCCTTGTGGGTTTTCGGTCTTTCGTAGCGAACCCATTAAATATATTATGACTAATTGTGATATTGTGAGGAATGCTTTATCTGCATTTTCTTCCTGTAAGGAAAAACTGCTTTGATTTAGTTTCTTCTGTTTCTCAGGTCACTGCTCATTATTTATAGTGTGTTTATGACTTTGCAGATACTACATTCAGGGCTATTGTTAAGGATGTTTTCCAGAATGCATTCTCAAAACTTCCACGGGGATATAAAATAAATGAGATTTTAATTCACCATTGGATAGAAATTTAGTTTCTTATACTTCTGCAGCAGAGGTTATCAAAAATGTGAACACAGGAATAAGTTGATGCAGGGAATCTTTCAGATTTTTCATTTATACTTCCTCAAAATTTTCTAAGAGTTTTTCTGCAACCTCATCCAATTTTGGCAAGAAACAAAACAAAACAGACAGACACAGCAAAATGCTGGTAAGCAGACATTTAAAAACAATGACAGGGAGGTTCTAAAAAGAAGCAGGAGCCTCCCCAAAATGAAGGTGAGTCAAAAAAATCAGAATGATAATGTACGGGACCTGGTCCCCCCTTCCCACCCTGGTACCCCATTATCATTTCAAGACAGTTTGCATCTCTATTTCTTTCTTTCTTGGCTTTAGATCATTTCAGCCAAATGGGTTCTGAGACTGCTTCAGTGGGGTACAGATGCCAGTGGGGACAAATTATTGTTTTTTGGGGAATTATTCCACATGTATCAGATCAAACTCATCTGTTCCCTCTTGTCTTATGGAACATGCTTTCAGAGGGGTAATATAGAGAGTGTTCCTCCTTCACAATCGGGAGGCATTTTTTATTCAAGAATGTTTCTGGTGCCAAAGAAAGAAAATGTGTAGAAATCATTTCTGGACATTTCTTTCCTAAACTCATTTGTGGTAGCACCCAAGTTCAAAGTGCTTTCATTACACAGTTTTCAACCCCCTTTTACTCATTTGAGTTTTTTGTAAACCTTAGATTTAAAAGATGCTTATGTTCACATTTCTATCTCTCCAGACTTCAGACATTTCTTAAGGTTTATGCATCTAGCTCACATTTCAGTTCTCTGCCTTATCCTTTGGGCTATACACTGCTGAAAAAGTGTTCAAAAAGTGTCTAACTCCATTTAGACCACATTACAGGCTACATGATATCCACATTTTGCCATATGTAGATGACTTGTTTATCTTTGCAGAATCTTTTTCAAAGTGTCAGGAATCTCTCTTACATGAGAGGTCTCCTTTATGAATGGGATTCCAAGAGAACATTCAAAAATCTTTTTTTGACTCCATCAGACAGGATTGTATTCCTGAGTATCTGTTAGATACCTTAGTACAGCAAGCTTTTCTTCTAAAGGAAAACATGGATCTATATTTAAATCCCTTTGAGGAGTATTGCACTCAGACTTCAGTCACCTCAAAGGAATACTTCAGAATTCTGAGTCCCGTGGTATCTGTGATTTTCATGATGCAATGACATCTGAGGTCTCTTTGGTCCTAGCACCAACACACATTATTTTTTCAGATTCCAGTTCTGGAATTTGTGAAAAGAGAACTCACATGGTGGAGACATTAGATATCCGTGAATGCAGTTCTCCCTTTGTCTCCTTTTTTCTTCTTGCTCCAAAGAAATTGGTCATCACAGACTCCTTAGACTTTACTTGGGGAGCAGTGTCAAAGGAGATAAAAGTGGGACAACAAAGTCAGACACACATAAACGTAAAAGATATGCTGGCCGGTATCAAGGCACTCAATTCCCTGAATCACCTTTGGTCCCCAGGACCACCTCAAGTTGTTAAGGACAATATCACTGTTTAGTCTAAACAAGTAAAATGGGATCAGATCTTACCACTATACAAACTAGCCATATTAACATGGGATATTTCTTTCTTTTTCTTTCTTTCTTTCTTTCTTTCTTTCTTTCTTTCTTTCTTTCTTTCTTTCTTTCTTTTCTTCCTTCTTATTTATTTATTTATTGACATTTCTTAACCGGGAAAGTCCATTGGGCCAAGAAGACCCATTTTCAGCGGAGGCCTGGGAAGAAAAGCTCCAATTACATTAGCAAAAATATAGTTACAAAAAAAAAAAAAAAACATATTTACAAGAGTTGAAGAGGTACAATGAAAATTGCAATGACAAAGTAATGATACATATATCAATCATAAAGTATCAAGTATTGATTTACATGTACAATTTATACAGATTAGATAAAGAAAAATAAAATTCTATTATGCTGTCAGTGTGGGTTAAAATGGTTAGGAGTATGATAACATCTTGATATGAAGCAAAGCATTAAGATAGTTAAAAGGTAGAAAGGAAGTTCTAAGTACTAGTGGGAAGTTAGAGAGAAGTAACTTTTTATGGTGGCTTATGCATGTGGTCACAGGAACAGATGTGATTATTGAGGTAGTGGAGCTTTAGTGCAGTTTTGAATGACTTTATGGAGTCTTATTGAGTAATAGAGGAAGGGAGAGCATTCCAAAGTTTGGCAAAGGTATAGGAATACAGGCTTTGTCCTGCACATTTGTTGGGTTTTGATATGCTTGGGAGCTGTCTATTAGAGAACCTAAGATACCAGGTTGGGGTGTATGTTTTTAGTTTAGTTTGAAATGAGGGGCAGAAATTTGTGGGTGAAAGTTAGTTGTGTGTAATGTAGGTAGTGAGGAAATTCAATGCAGTTTAAGTTTTTTTATGGCTAGGCAGAGATGGGTGCGAGTTGGCATGTTAGAGGCAAACTTTGCTGTTTTGTTGTAACATGACTGTAATTTGATGATTAGAGATGTGTGTTGGTTAGTAAATATGGGGCTACCACAGAGGAGGTAAGGGAAGAGTAGACTGTTAGCCAATTTTTAACTTAGAAGGTGCGTCTAAGTAAAGTTTATGCCTATACAGTTTGCTTAGTTTAAAATGGGTCTTTTTTATTTGAGTTATGAATATGAGACTCATAGAAGAGTTTATCGTCAATTGTTATGCCCAGTAAGTTTGATGTTTTTACTAGTTCAATTTCAATATTATTTTGAAAGTAAATGTTAAAGTCTTGAGTTAGAGGTTTGGATGAGAATATTAAGAGTTTTTTTTGGGGGGGAGGGGGTTAAGTAGTAGCTGAGCATCATTTAGCCAGGATTCAACAGATGAAAAAGGCTTTTTGAGTTGCCTTTTGAAGATCAGGTAGATTATTGGAAGAAGTGATTATAGTAGAATCATCAGCACATTGGATTAGTGTACTATGAAGGGAAGCTTTATGGAGATTGTTAATGAATATATTAAAAAGTAGTGGCCCAAGAATAGACCCCTGGGGAACTCCAGTATTATTGGATAGATATTCAGATTGTTTGTTCTGCCATTTGACTGATTGTTTCATATTACATAGGTAATTGGAAAACCAATACAGAAATTATGGGGAACAATTTAAGGATTCTAGTTGTTATAATAGTTTGGGCTGTGATACTGTATCAAAAGCCTTAGAAAGGTCAAGCAATAGAACAGAAATTAGTAGACCAGCATCCAAGGCTTTGTTAACAGTATCGGTCAATGAAAGTAAGACTACGGTTGTGCTGTGAGCTGGACGAAAGCCATGTTGGGTGGGTGAAAGTAGGTTGTTATTGGTAAGATATATTAGCAATTGAGAATGTACACACTTTTATACAATTTTAGATAGCAGTGAGAGTATAGAGATGGGCTGGTAGTTAGAAAGGTCACTGGTGTTGCCACCTTTATGTAAGGGGATTATAATGGAGTTTTTCTAGAGTTGTGCAACGTATGTTTTGGAAACAGAATGATTTATGAGAATGCTGACAGGATATGCAATAGCATCAGCAGTGAGTTTTAGGTATTCTGCTGGAAGTCCATCAACAGAGGGGGAGCATGGTTTTAGTTTTTTTAGAAATTTGTGCACTACTCTTGTGGACACTAATTGTATAGTAAAAGTAGGAGAGGATGGAATATTATTAGAGTTGTTATTTGCAGGAGGGGAGTATGCATCAGAGTTCGGAAAGGAATGAACTGTGTTGTTTTCAATACTATTTATGTTGTTATTAGTTTGTGTAGAGAACTCATTGACAAGTTTTTGAATGGCTTCAATAAATTGAGAGTTAAAAGCTTGGGCAATATCTTGTGGGTCTTTGTCAGGTGTTGATGTCGGGTTTGGTTGGATTCCAGGATTAAGCAGTGTGGATACTGATTTCCAGAAATGTTTGGGGTTAGATCTTTGGGAAGTTAGTTGAGTGGACAAGCAGTTTTTTTTATCAATAGTGACTAGCTTTTTAGCACTGTTTCATAGATGTTTGAAGTACAGTTCATTTTGTGGGGTTTTGTTTTTCAGCCATTCTTTCCTGGCATGGTCTCTAGCAGTGAGCATCGGTTTGGTAAGTTTTGATAGCCAAGGGGCATGGTTATGCTTTATTCTTTTAGTCCGTATAGGGGCAAGACTGTTTAGAGTACTAAGGAAGACATTTTTTAAGTAGTTTATAGCTTCATTGAGTAGTGGTATCTTATTTGGGTGCCAATTTCAGGCTTTTAGAGTATCTATAAGTACCTTTTGGCAAAAATTGGGAAGATTTCTGGTTGTTCTATAGGTATTAGCTTTGGCTATTTGTGTTTGGGTTCTATGGGTGAAGGCAGGTAGATGGTCACTCGAGATGTTAGGGAGGGTTCAGGTATGGGCATATTTTTGTGGGTCTGGGAAGAGTGTCCAGTCTAGGTTTGACTCAGTTTGTTTGTTTACTATATGTGTGGGATCTGTAATGAGCTGACTATACTTATACAGGTGTATACTATTTGAAGGGGAGTTGGTGATGATAGTTTTCTAATTTATATTAGTATCACCTAGAATGATGGTTTTGTTGGATATGTTTTGGGTTTCCAGGATAGAAGATCTTCTACAATAGGTATGTTTTGGCCTGGGGGAATATAAAGTACAAAAATGCATAATTGTTTTCTACTGTTAATATGTGACATTGTTGGTAGCAGTTCTATGTTTCCAAAGGCTGGAACAGGTTTGGAAAGCTGAGTAATAGTTAAGGAGTCATGGCAGATTAATGCAACTCAACCACCTTTTTTATGGAGTCGATCATTTATAAGCATATGGCATCCTGGAGGGGTTATTTCAGTATCAGGTATGTGTGATTTTAGCTAAGTTTCTGTGAGTGCTACAATATCAGGGGAGTAATGAGTTAACCAGGCTTGGAATTCAGTGTTATTTTACAGACAAGTCTTATATTAAATGTAATGAAGGGGTTTTAAGTAGTAGAAGATTTGGATGTGGGATCGATAGTTGTATGGTCCAGGACTGGAATGAATGTCTCCACATTGCGATAGGTTTTGGATGTGGATTGTTAGTATGGAGAGATACTGAGTTATAAATACGGGCATGAGATGGGGGCTATGAGTCAGTCTCAGTTTGATGATAACAGTGGAGATTTTTATCTTTGTTAGGTAAATGGTGTGGAAATTGAATAAAGATGAGGATATATCAGAAAAACTGTTATTGGTACAGAGTTGTAGTGATAAAGTTGGAGATATTGGAGAAGGAGTAAGCAGGGTAGGGAAGGAAGTTGTATGAGACAGAAGGAGAAAATCAGTGGTAATTATGATCAGAAGGATATAGAGTTGAATGCAGAGTATTCTGCATAATCCAGAGCACTTGGCTGCTCAGGTGAGATGTAAGACACAAACCGGCATTGACTTTTTTTTTTTAAACACACCTTCACTGAATTATCACTTGTGACATAGGCAGTTTTTCATTTATACAAAAGTAATCAAACCGTATTAACAAATTAGCATTAATAAACTTTATACTTCACATATAGCCTAAGCAATATTAAATAAATTATTCAGTCCCTGCCTTCTTCTTAAACAAGAAACATCTTTATTAAACCATCATTTATGACATAAGCAATCATACGTTTATATAAATGAAAACAAACCACACTGACAAAGTCCTAGTTGCTAGCATTTTACATCACAAACCATATGATGCACTCCCAGTTGCAAACATTATACATCACTTAAAATTTACCCAATCATTTTCAGTAAAACATTGCATAGCTCATTTAAGCCCTGCCTTCTTTAAAACTTCATTCCTCCCCTGTATGTATTGTTTTCACACATCCCATTTTTTCCTATTCTTTTCTAAAGACCTCAATTTCAAATGTTTTATCTCTGTTACTATATTCACTACTTCTAAAAGAGTTCATTTAGGGCCTATATTATATGTTCGAAGTCTGAAAACTTTGAACATTAAATAATCGAATTTAAATGTTTGAAGTTTCAAACATCAAACATATAATAAAAAAAAAAAAACTAATGGCGGTAGGCAGGGGGGCAAGCCCCCCTGCATCCCCCACACAATCTTCCCTTTACTGCACTATAGTGCGGTGTCAGAGTTGGTATATTTAAAGAGTGGGGGGTGGGGCTTGCAGGGTTGCCCCCCTGCCTACACTAGTCAGGTAAGTTGCTTTTTTTTATTATATGTTCAATGTTTGAAACTTCGAACATTTAAATTTGATTATTTAACATTTGAAGTTTTCAGATTTCGAACATATAATATAGACCCTTTGTTTAGATTTTGATTTCCATTTTCTAGTAATTGCTTTTTTGGCAGCTGCCATAATTAGACACAGCAAGGCCTTACCATGTCTAGGCAATTCCGATTCTGTATCATAGCTCAGAAAAATTATCTCCCTTATCACACCAATCTGCCCACCCAGCATCTCTGACAGTGCATCCCACAGGGAATCCTTATACTCCACCAACCCACCACATTCCCAGAAAATATGTTCCCAAGTACCTCTTTCTTCCCCATCACACCTCCAACACTTGCTAAACTGGCATATCTGTTAATCTAAAATGTACTACACTAGAGATATTAAACAGTGTTTGCACTATTTATTCATATTTTTATATCTGCAGTTTTTTTTTTGTAACTGAGTGATATGCATTATAGACAAGCATCAAGTGAAGTGCAAAGAGCCAGCTCTGGTGGCATAAATGACTATTGCCATTCATACATTCCAGGGGCCTGAGTTTGATTAACAGCTCAGGTGCCTGATGGAACATGTAGGAGAAGGTACGACTGAGTGATCACCTTTCCTAAGGGAAGGAGGTGAGTTTAGCTCACAATTTGGCTAACACCTAATAGGAGCACTGAAGCATGAGTCTATAGAGAATGTACTACCATAATGCACCTGTGCACAGAATCAAGGATCTTTACAATGTGGCTGTATGATTCTTATGGCCAGTAGCCTGAAGTGAACCTCAAAGAGCTGCCAAGAAGGAGAGTGTATTCCTTCACAGCACCAGCTAACTGAATTGCTCCCTATGACTAGACATTCACTGCTGGAGAATGGGTGAGTCAACAAGGACTACATTTGCAGAAACAAATGGGGTATAGTGGCTCTTTCCTATCCATCGATCCCACCTCACTACATGAATGGGTTGATTGGGTGCACACAGATGAGTCATGGGATCAAGTTCTATGGAGAGCAAAAAAAGTGCATGGTGGGAGAAAGAAAAATATACTGCAATTATACCTCAGAACTTTTACCACAAGAATTCTGATCAAATCCAAAATAATGGGAAAACAACGGCCCAAAATTAGGGACAGATTTTAAATACTGCTCTTGTAAACTTAGAAGGTTTCTAGAATAATAAATTTTGCATTTTCATGCATTTCCTGAAGGATATAAGGTCAGAAACTCAAAAGACTGTCATTATTTATTGACTTTAATCCTCAATGATTTGCCAGGGAGCTGCAGATTTTATGAATTACAGACCTAAAGTAAGAAGCAAAAATCTAGACATTCTACAAAATTCTGGACAGTTGAGAGGGACTACTGCCAGTGTCCCTGCATTCTGAAAAATATTTGTTTGGAGATATTACTAGTTACTTTAACAGCAGTTATCAAGATATGCAAAATTTCTACATAGATTCATAGTTCATAGATGTTTACTAGGCTAATGACCACAATGACCTTTTTAAGCTTAGCCATGCATCCCAAATCTCTGAGAAGTCTCTTGGTTTTAGAGAGCTTGGAAATCAGCTGTGCCTTCGCTTAATAGAGGTAGTTGCCTTTAGAAAAGATCTTAAAGGTGTTGGGATTAAGTAGGAGTTTTACTTTTATATTTACTTTAAGGGAGACAGCTTTGCAATCTGATCAAACCAGTGAGGACATTACACTTCGGGGGAGTGCAACATTCTCCAATATTTGTGAGTACCAGGTCAAGGAAGGATATTTGTACCCCTAAACTAGCTACTCCAGAACATTTGCATTAAAAAAGTGTGGAAATCTTTGAGCCTGCATATTAATGGTTGTGAATGCTTGCCAGTTAATGGAAGGGTTGTTGAAATCACTCATGAGTATGGGAGTGGGGTGAATGGTAAGTGATTCCAGTAAATTCAGGTATGATGTATGTTTTTTCTGGTTCATGGTAAGGGAGCTGCAGCTAGCAAGGTTATGGTAAGGGATTTTCCCTTTGGTTAGTTGGACATGCAATAGCTTAAACATGACATATTTTTTTACCAATTTTGAGGTATGCTTATCCTTTATGTAGATGGATACACCTCCACCTTTTGATCTTTCATGTGCAGTGGGTGGTCAGAATGTGTGAAAAGCATTATAGCCTTGCTCTGCTGGGGTGCTTTCTGTGGCCTTGATGTCAGCCATTTACAGGGTGAGGAGTGCTTCCAGGGAGTGTAGTTTCTTACTGAGACTACTAGCTTTGAGCAGCAATATCTTTGGCTTATCCCAAGTAGATTTTGCTATGTTGGAAGGTTTGTCTGTTTGGCAATGGCTGAAAAAGGCACTGCGAGGTGGATAATGATTTGGCCAATATCCAAAAGCCTAGTGGTAACAAGTGAAAACCATCCCTTTTAAAGCAGTGTGGTCTCTCAATCATGTTCTCCCAGACTAAAAAATATTGGACCCATTTGAAATGACGCCATCAGCTAAGCCAACTATTAAACTCAATAATGTTCTGTTGGTATTGTGGCATAACCCTTGGAGATGGTAGAATGCTGCTCAATGCTAGGCTCATGCCTGCCTATGACACATATTCAGACAGGTCAATCTTGTCTCTCTTCATGGAGTCCATGGAGGTAAGTCTTAGGTCATTTACATCCACATGGACTATGATGGAGTCATACTGATACTTGGGATATAGTGATCTGAATACTTGTGTGGTCTGGTGAATCCTGGCCCCTGACAAGCAATTAACTGTAACCTTCTCCTTATCCAGCCTAGTGAGATGGACATCTGTGTGTCATGTAGTTTTATGTGCTCTGGTGGAAGTTGTCTTGTTTGTGTACATGAGGAGCTTCTGAGGAGTGCTTCTGAGAGGCCTTTGAGGTTTGGTTAAGTTACATGTGGCTTTATGTGTCTGGTTCTTAGTAAGTGTGGTGAGTGTTGTGTGTGCATGTGTGTTACTGACAACCTGTTTGGTATTTTTCGTGTCTGTATGTGAGAGTTTTGCCTCCAGTGACATTGTGTAACTGCATCTCTCACATATTGTATTAATTTGTTTCAGAATTTAGTTGCTGTCAGTGAACATAAGGTACTTATTACATTGCCTCAGAATGCCTGTGTTCACCAAGCTAGATGCAGAGATAGCAGGAAAGTGCCTATCCCTTTAAAAGGGAAAAGAATGGGGTTTGTTTGCAAAGGGATGAGGGATGGGTACGTAGGTAGTGCAATCTATAGTTAACCTATGCAGTGATGCTTCCCAGTGTGCAAACTAGTTGCTTTTTGAGCAGTGATAGTTCTGAGTGCTGTAATAATGTAACCTAGAGCTTTCTAAATGTGGCAATACTGCTTGGGGTGCAGATTAGTTGTTCCTTGAAGTAGCGTGGGATTGTGGAAAATTCAGAGCTAGTTTTTATACTGAAAAATATAACTTTTAGTGACTGTGTATTTACAGGCCACCACTAACCACCACTGCATGAAGAATGGCATCAGGCAAATGTGAGGTTTATACAAGCAGAAAAAAGCAAGTTTTAAAATAGGTATGCCCACAAGTCAATCAAGCAAGCACACAGTAATCTTTCCACCAGCAATTCCAGCTTATATAGATGAAATCAGCCCTCTTCTGCCACAAGAGTGCTGACTTTGACCCTCTTAATGTAAAATGATTGGTGTGGAGTGAAAGTGTTAGGGAACCACAAAAAACAGATGCCTAAAAGCACTGAAGACAGCAGATACAATGTATTTAGAGTACTACAACTGCAAATAGCAGCCCTTACAGCAGTGGATAAATGCAACTTAAAACTCTAAGCAAGTCCAGGAAAAGAATAAATAGCACAGAAATATTTGAGAAAGCAATGAAAACAAAACAATACAAGTGCAAAATAATAATTTCATTTTTCTTGCTAAGGATGTCATTAGATGCAAACAAAATCTTTCAAACTCTTTGGTGTTGTCACCAAGAGATGAGCAGCTCTGCAGATGGGAACTGGTTTAAAACATCATATTTATCAAGTGGCAGACTCTGGTTTATAATTATCAGCAATGCTAATCATAATGGAAATACAATCAAATGACCAAATATTTTGAAGGAAGGTAAAGAAAAGAATATGGCATCAATTAATGTCATGTTTCTATGAAGCTACATCTAACATTTCTGAAGCTTCCCAGCATGAAACAAGTCATAGCCTCAAGCATGGGGATAGCTGAACTTCTGCAGTATCTGTCCACAGCATGAATGATGGTGCCGAGTAAAAGTCTGAAGATTAAAAGTGCTGCTTCAAGAGCTATCCCCAAAACTTTGCTAGTCTAAGGTTGACCAGCTGAAACTCTGGAGAGTCTGTGCTGGTCATGGTAAAAAAGCAGAGGAGTAGCCCTTTCCACATGTTCTCTAGTTTCTACAGCTGCTACTAAATATTTAAGCCTGGTGTGAAGAGTACCATAAAACATGATGTCAAAACTCCATATCATGGCCTGGTTAAATATAAATAAAAGTTCTTTAATTAATAACCATCCAAGCTAAAAAAAACTGATAAATAGCAATCAACAAAGTCAAGCCCTACACAACAAAATGTCAGATATTGTTTAGATTGTTAAAACTCCCAAGTAAAGCAGACAAATTGTTTTCCCTATTTTTAAGCTAACAAAGCAAGGCCATCTTTAATTTCAAGAATTAGAACATTAAAAATGTGTGCTTTACTTTGTATACCATTCATCTACACAGGAACATCGCTGCACTCTGTGTACTGTACCTATTACAATAGTGTTGTACATTGCTGTTCATTCAGTGAGCAGTCCACCCACCCAGTTAATCAAAAATAAACTTGAGCTAGGAAATCTTACTGGGACTATGTGAATTATCTTTGTTAAACTGGGGGATAGGCAAAAGTAGCACCTGGTTTGGAATAAGTGTTTCCTCAAAGGAAAGGTGCAATGCAAAATTATTTTTAAGCAGACTTTAAATACCAGTCATCAGAATATAATTTATCCTGGAACCTTTACCCTAAAAACATATGGCAAAATATACACTGTAACTGAGCAATTTCTGATATTAGAAAACACGCACTTCTTCATACATACAGGACAACTTTAAATATTCATACAACACTATGTGCAACTTACTGGTAAAATGTATTAAGATTACCTTCAAAGAAGCCACCATATAAAGATTCACCACCTCTGCCATTTCCTTGTAAGAAAATAAAGATGTGCAAATAAATTATCAGAAGATTGCTCCACTTCAAAATAAGAATTAAAATTAGAATACATAAGTAATTAGTTGAATTACCATACCATCACTAAACTCTCCTCCTTGTATCATAAAGTCCTTCACAATTATGTGAAGCAAGCAACCTTTATAGTGAAGATGCTTTTGGGTATTTTTTGTCAAGCCCTTTTCCCCAGGTACAGTGTTTATGGCAGTGTCAAAAAAAATTGAGGACGTAGTCCCTAAACCCCATTGTTTCCAAAACTGTCAACTCATATAAGGCAGTTTAGTAATATGCATTCCAGGCTTTTCCTAAGTTTCAGACTTTGATGCAGTCAGGCTGTGTTTTGTTTTGCATTTGCACCCACTGTATAGTCTTCTTCAGGACATAATCAGAACAAACATAGTATTGCTGCAAAGCAGCCCACCACTGTCACTGATCCTGCACAGTAATGTTCACCACTGCCAGGATGCAATGTATACCTCACCACTACTCGGCCGTACTCTCTCCTCCAATGTGCCACTCTACCACCACATTGTTTTTATCAGATGCAGAAATATTCCACATGATTACTCTGACAAGCCACTTCTATGATCCTGAGACAAGCTAAAGGTTAATACAAACGATCAACCCCCAAGTCAACCTAAGTTTAATATTCACAATTGTACATCAGTGCTTCAAAACTAAATTTCTTATAAAATATATCATAATATCAGGTACAATTTTAATTAATGTTAGAGTAGGTTATCACTGATGCTTGTTCTGTAAGTTGTACATGTTGAGACAGATGTTCTGAGATACTTATACTGTTAATTATGCTAATAGGCTGAGTTATTTCATATTTCATTTTATAACCACTTGATATACTCCATACATTATGCATATTTTGCACAGAAAAAGATGTAATTTAAAGAAATAACATGGAGCTAGTCATCTTTAAGCAGCTGAGAGAGGCTAGAATTAAGTTCAATAGAACTATCTTCATTACCTTTAAAGATAGTGCACCTTGTTGACTAACCACTACTTTTATGGTTCTTAGAGAAGAACCCTCAGGAACCCCCCTGAAACAAATCCTTTTTTAGCAAATCATGAATTTTAGCTATAAATTGCCTGAAGGTGCATTTTGTTTGACTACAAACAATATTCTGCTTGAGATATGAGGGATGCATACTCTTAACATGTGTAAGGGTATTATTACCATTGGCTTTATTACCAGTCCCAGTCAGTAGCCCTCCTCATTTTGGTACTCATATAGTTTGCATCAAACCCACTGTTTTCATCTTTCAAAACATTTTTTTATGTACCAGAATAATCCAAGTGGACATAAATTTCTTTTGAAAGCAAAAAAAAAAAGCTTTGCCTGTACAGACCAGGAACACTCTCCCAGTCTTATGCTTATATTGAAACACTGTACATAAGGTGTGGGCCAAATAGAATGTCAACTGCATAGTTTGAGAGGATTTTGCCATTGAAATGGTCAGGCAGTGTGCTTTGGGGATAGTCAAGTTCTTTGGATAGACTGGGAGGATAAAGCCACCTGATTATTGTGAATATTAATATGTAGGACCATCTAACAATCAATAGTTATTGTTACTCCATTAAAGGGATAGAAAAAGAGTAACTTAGTCCACAACAAAGGGAAATAGAAAGGATATGATAAAAGGTTGTTTGCTGCTTTTTTATTAATCTCTGTTGGATTCCTGTAATATTAGGCATACATCATCATACTCATTTTAAATCAGTAGTTCAGTGGGAATAGAAACTTGACGCCTGAGCACTTGCATTGGAAAGGAAAAATGGAATGATCAAAGTACTGGAAATATGGGGCAAGGTAAATATTTGTGACATATAACTGCTTTTATGCACTGGCAAACAATTCCTCAAAAAATCATCTGCATCCCGTAGTACCCTTCAATGTCTTGGGGAGACTCTAGACTAGATAAAACAGAAGAGGTTGGATCTGGTTGGCTACATTGGTCATTAATCTTTGCATCATCCGAGTCATATATATTAGTAAAATTTGAATATATATTTAAATGTGTGTTAGCAATACAAGGAATAATATAACATGTGATAGTCACCACTGTGCAGTTAAAAAAAAATGAAGACTGTTGTGTATTCGTTTTAGTTGCAGTGTTCACCAGCTTGAGTCTGTCAAAGTGGTTTAGAAAACAATAAACTTGAGCTAGGAAATCTTACTGGGACTATGTGAATTATCTTTGTTAAACTGGGGGATAGGCAAAAGTAGCACCTGGTTTGGAATAAGTGTTTCCTCAAAGGAAAGGTGCAATGCAAAATTATTTTTAAGCAGACTTTAAATACCAGTCATCAGAATATAATTTATCCTGGAACCTTTACCCTAAAAACATATGGCAAAATATACACTGTAACTGAGCAATTTCTGATATTAGAAAACACGCACTTCTTCATACATACAGGACAACTTTAAATATTCATACAACACTATGTGCAACTTACTGGTAAAATGTATTAAGATTACCTTCAAAGAAGCCACCATATAAAGATTCACCACCTCTGCCATTTCCTTGTAAGAAAATAAAGATGTGCAAATAAATTATCAGAAGATTGCTCCACTTCAAAATAAGAATTAAAATTAGAATACATAAGTAATTAGTTGAATTACCATACCATCACTAAACTCTCCTCCTTGTATCATAAAGTCCTTCACAATTATGTGAAGCAAGCAACCTTTATAGTGAAGATGCTTTTGGGTATTTTTTGTCAAGCCCTTTTCCCCAGGTACAGTGTTTATGGCAGTGTCAAAAAAAATTGAGGACGTAGTCCCTAAACCCCCATTGTTTCCAAAACTGTCAACTCATATAAGGCAGTTTAGTAATATGCATTCCAGGCTTTTCCTAAGTTTCAGACTTTGATGCAGTCAGGCTGTGTTTTGTTTTGCATTTGCACCCACTGTATAGTCTTCTTCAGGACATAATCAGAACAAACATAGTATTGCTGCAAAGCAGCCCACCACTGTCACTGATCCTGCACAGTAATGTTCACCACTGCCAGGATGCAATGTATACCTCACCACTACTCAGCCGTACTCTCTCCTCCAATGTGCCACTCTACCACCACATTGTTTTTATCAGATGCAGAAATATTCCACATGATTACTCTGACAAGCCACTTCTATGATCCTGAGACAAGCTAAAGGTTAATACAAACGATCAACCCCCAAGTCAACCTAAGTTTAGTATTCACAATTGTACATCAGTGCTTCAAAACTAAATTTCTTATAAAATATATCATAATATCAGGTACAATTTTAATTAATGTTAGAGTAGGTTATCACTGATGCTTGTTCTGTAAGTTGTACATGTTGAGACAGATGTTCTGAGATACTTATACTGTTAATTATGCTAATAGGCTGAGTTATTTCATATTTCATTTTTATAACCACTTGATATACTCCATACATTATGCATATTTTGCACAGAAAAAGATGTAATTTAAAGAAATAACATGGAGCTAGTCATCTTTAAGCAGCTGAGAGAGGCTAGAATTAAGTTCAATAGAACTATCTTCATTACCTTTAAAGATAGTGCACCTTGTTGACTAACCACTACTTTTATGGTTCTTAGAGAAGAACCCTCAGGAACCCCCCTGAAACAAATCCTTTTTTAGCAAATCATGAATTTTAGCTATAAATTGCCTGAAGGTGCATTTTGTTTGACTACAAACAATATTCTGCTTGAGATATGAGGGATGCATACTCTTAACATGTGTAAGGGTATTATTACCATTGGCTTTATTACCAGTCCCAGTCAGTAGCCCTCCTCATTTTGGTACTCATATAGTTTGCATCAAACCCACTGTTTTCATCTTTCAAAACATTTTTTTATGTACCAGAATAATCCAAGTGGACATAAATTTCTTTTGAAAGCAAAAAAAAAAAGCTTTGCCTGTACAGACCAGGAACACTCTCCCAGTCTTATGCTTATATTGAAACACTGTACATAAGGTTGAGAGGATTTTGCCATTGAAATGGTCAGGCAATGTGCTTTGGGGATAGTCAAGTTCTTTGGATAGACTGGGAGGATAAAGCCACCTGATTATTGTGAATATTAATATGTAGGACCATCTAACAATCAATAGTTATTGTTACTCCATTAAAGGGATAGAAAAAGAGTAACTTAGTCCACAACAAAGGGAAATAGAAAGGAAATAGAAAGGAAATAGAAAGGATATGATAAAAGGTTGTTTGCTGCTTTTTTATTAATCTCTGTTGGATTCCTGTAATATTAGGCATACATCATCATACTCATTTTAAATCAGTAGTTCAGTGGGAATAGAAACTTGACGCCTGAGCACTTGCATTGGAAAGGAAAAATGGAATGATCAAAGTACTGGAAATATGGGGCAAGGTAAATATTTGTGACATATAACTGCTTTTATGCACTGGCAAACAATTCCTCAAAAAATCATCTGCATCCCGTAGTACCCTTCAATGTCTTGGGGAGACTCTAGACTAGATAAAACAGAAGAGGTTGGATCTGGTTGGCTACATTGGTCATTAATCTTTGCATCATCCGAGTCATATATATTAGTAAAATTTGAATATATATTTAAATGTGTGTTAGCAATACAAGGAATAATATAACATGTGATAGTCACCACTGTGCAGTTAAAAAAAAATGAAGACTGTTGTGTATTCGTTTTAGTTGCAGTGTTCACCAGCTTGAGTCTGTCAAAGTGGTTTAGAAAACAATCACAACACTCACTCTGCACCATGTACCAGCAAACAAGCCTTGTTCAGTGCTGTTAATGGAAAATTCTTATCTTTTAACGAATGATAACTCACTCTTACTTCTCATATTAATGAAAAAAGACTAGAAGGCTGGAATCCACTTTTGCTTCAGTTTCATATTTTTTACAATCCTACTACGGCTGTTTTACACCTCCAAAAGATAACAATGGCTCCTTTAAGTACCCTGTATAACTTGATTGGCAAATATAAATATTTAAATTGATACTGACATTTGAAGATTCTAAACTTTCTTAATCTAGAGATATATCTAGGGGCAGTAATTAATTTTGCCCAGTCAGAATCCAATATTTCAACCTCCAGATCCAATCTGTACAAGCTTTTGCCTAGGAGTTAAAAAAGATTTTGTATTCTGTGCTAATTGACCTCTGTTATGCTCTTTCCTTTGGGTTCAAGTGTCTTCTAAGATTGTAACCCGAAGGCTGTTGAAATAGCTATTAGTTTGAAAAGTAGAGACCCTAGAAGAATTTTTATCCTGAGAGTGATGAGGAGCAAGTGGGCTTTGACAAGGACTTGATAGAGTGGTTGTGTGCTAGGTGATAATGCAATGAATTTAGAGATGTTGTTTGTGGAAATTTGTTTGCAAATAGATTTTTCTTGGTGACAGAAGCAACTAGAGGAAGACTATATTCAAGATGGCAGAAAACCACCCCTTTATCAATGGCTGTCTTTGTTTCTGGGAAACAAAGTAAGAAATCCTGGTTGCCCAAATTAGTTGTTAATTAATCTTTGCTTTGGTTATATGGATGTTATACTAAAAGTTAAGGTTTTGGCCAAGCCATATCCATAAGTATCTAAAATGCATATAAACATTTTATTTTATGACACCACTAAGCACCCCTCACATGCATCCTGAACTCATTACCATTGGGTGAGTTCAGTAGGCTTTATAGAAATACTTTTGATTAGATTATGAAAGGATATTAGCAAGAATTCAGTTAATAAGTTTTCCTGCCACTCAAGTGAAACAGGCCGGAAGAAAATGTAAGAGACAAACTGGCAAAGACATTACTAACACAATGGGAAGTAAGGTTTTGGTTTTACAATTTTTGCTTATAAACATGATCATTGCAACATTATGGACCGGATTTATGAACTGCTACATGATAGCGAGCTATTTTCCTATTTTGTGTAGAGTGGTAAAACAAAGGTAAACAGCAGAGTATGCTAATAAAAGCATGACTAGTTGAATTACATGCTAATTAACTAGTCCAAGATGATGCAGCCATTCAGGAAGTTATAAAGTAATCATGTACACTCAGTGTACCTATTTGCCATGAACTCCAAAACCTAATGGAATACAGATACTGTCACACTTAGGAAAAAAGGCATTGTTAGGGGCTGCTGCTGCACTCTTGAATGTGTATATGTAACATTCTCAAATCTATGCTGCTGCTACTGCTGCTGATAGACATCAGCTAAGGAGGAGAAAGGTGTTCAGACCACATTTAACATATCGTAGACTGCATGATATTGAAATATTAGAGTGATACAGGGTGGATAGAGAAACACTCCAAGAAATCTCAATCTCTGCCACCCCCACCTCAGACCCAGGGGAAATCAAGGAGAACCTATACCAACAGAAACTAAGGTATGTGTAACATTAAGGATATTAGCTACTGATAAATTCCAGAGATCCACAGAGGACATACTATGGGTGGCACTGGCCTCAGCCTTCAAAATATTGCACTGATGTCTTGATTTGGAGCTAGAACATGCAAGAGAGTATATCTATTTTCCCCACACCCTTGAGAAGAGAGAAAGAAGAAAGCAGGACTTTTATGCTGTAGTACACTTCCGTGAAGTTTTATGGGCCATAGACTGCACTAGAAATAAAAGCCCCACCAGGTGAACACGGAAGGACATATATCAACAGAAAGGGGATCCACTCATTCAACTGTCAGGTTATTTGTAATGCCCGAGGGATCATCTTCAGTGTGTGTGCTGGCAACCCAGGCAGGTACCATGACTCATTCAAAAATTGCTAGAGGTGATGTTCCTTAAGGCCATCTGCTGTGTGATGCAGGTTATGCACTGAAACCATGGTTCATGACACCCTTCAGAAGTGCACAGATACCCACTTAAGAAGGATGCAACAATGCCCACACTCAAACTAGAGACATCAAAGGGTGTGTGTTTGGTATGCTGAAGTCATGGTTCTACTGTCTAGAGACATCAGGGGGTGCCTTGCAGTATCACACAGACCCCTGTGCAGAAAATCACACAGTCTGTGCCATGTTGCACAATATCATCTTAGGAGATATAAGCAACAGAAATAAGGACCAGAACCACACATTTATGGACCAAAAGCAGAGCCAGCATCTCCAGCACATACAGACAGGAATTCTGAGGGAGGACCTATAGCTGCAGTGGGAGCTGACAGACATAAGCATGCACAATATGCCATCACTCTGACTAAGAGGCAATGGACAGCACACACACTCACCAGCTAAGGAATACATATAACAACCTAAGCACAAACAAACAGTAAAACAGATGCCAGTCAAAGTCCACAAACTTTATGTCCCCATGTAATGACAGTGTATTAATTGCATCAGACAGAGACAGCCCCAAAGGACATGAGTCATACCTGCAGTAATAACACGGTAAGTGTGGAACCTGTGTTATAAAAACAAAGGTGTAAGATAATAAAAGTAACTCATATACCTGCATGCTGTTAGTCATACATATACTCAAGCAGAACCTGTGTGAGGTGCCCAGCAATGTCATTCTTGGCTTATAAGAATGATATGTGCAATATATAATGCATTCTACAGAATAATCTGCATCAAGCTGTTCTCTTTTCCACTGTATATAAACCAGTCAACAGGACAATTATATCAACAGTTTCACAAGTATAGTAATGAGCAGGAATGCAATTTCACTGGTTTGAATGCATGACTTACAGTGCTAACTAAAATAATCATTCCAAAATGAGCATGTAAAAGAACATCTCAAATTGTCTTATGTAATACATATGGACATACATAAAATCAACACTGTCAGAAAAACTCAACATAGCTATCCACTCATCAGACACATATGCAACTGGAAGTCAAAACAAAATGAACAAAGGGCATGGCACAGGCTTCATCATTTGCACAGTGTGTGTGTGTGTGGGGGGGGGGCTGTGTAGGGGCAGAAGGCCAAAGGTGACACCAAAGTAGTGAGTGTGTGCAAGTAAGAATCACTGAACATTCATTTTTAAAATAGAAAATGTATCAGTACCAGTCACAGGGGATGTACTGCAATCAGCATTAAGGATTGCTTAGCTTCTATGTGTGTGAGTTTGCATGTGCACTTTTTGTAAAATGTGAATGTGTCTGTGTGTGTGTGTGTTTCTGCATGTACACAATCAAGCTCTGGGCTAGAACTATGTCCTGGCATGTCAGACAGGTGTGAGCTGTGAATGGTGTTAGATTTTTAAGGTTGAAATTAATTCTGTTGTAAATATGCTGAAAGAAAAAGCTTGCTTAAATGCAGAAACAGAGTTTAGTAATATGTGATCAGCAACCATACTAAATGACTGTGGCTTAAAAAAATAAGGAACTTGCTTATGAGAGTATTACACACACACATCAAGAAAGCTGAACTTCTTACAGACATGACAAGAATGTAATCTGCTTTCACTGGACAACAGGACATGCTTTTCTAAGAAAATTTAAAAATGTGCTTTTCTAATCCACAAGGCGTTTCCTTGAAGACAGTTTACTTATCAGCATTTGCACAAGAACAGATGTGTTAGCATTTGCGTCATCAAGGCAGTATCTTTCCAAAACCAAGAAGGTGTGTATTTAACTAAAATATGTATAAAAAGTCTGTATTAAATCTAGTTATGTTAGGGGTATGGTAGGGACACATTTGGTGTCCTGAGGTAAATGTTATATCTCTCACATCATCTGTACTATATGAGAAGTAAAGTGGAACAGCACTTTAAACTGCAACGTTTTTCCAGTTTGGTTTATTATAAAAGTTATTGGTTACTGCTCTTAAAGACAGGTGCTGCAAAGTATATTCTCTTATCAGTGTATATTCTGCAAGTTTCTGTATGCGACAGACTGTGAATGCAAATATAACCAGACTTTGAATTTTAGCAGAATCCAGCCAGCAAGAATGAGTGTCTTAAGAACACTTCAAATCCCACAGCAAGAAGCAGCAAGCAGTAAGCAGAGAGAGATCAATATATAATTATTTTTTCAAATGGTAGAGTTTTAAATTCAGTGTCATTGCTCATGACCACAAGAACTGCTTCTGCCAGGAGTTGCAGTGCCACTTCCACAATCCCTGGTTCAGACTAGGAGTGCTACCTGAACTTAAGCAATGTCTGCTAGATGAGCTCTCTTCACAACTATGTCCAGGGCAATGACCCCTTGACCTATTACATCTAGGTGTATATATCTCAATCACTGATGTTGCAGTGGAAGTAGTGCCACTATGCAAGTGAGACCTTGTAAGGTCTAGTCAGCTAACACCAGAAGATGTAGCTGCTCTATTGATACATGGATACCAGCCTGCCCTCAGCAGACATTCCATCACAGATACTACCCAATCCCCTGTGTTACTCATGCTATGCAAGGAGTCACCCACACAGCTGAGGCAGTCGTGCACATCAGAATGCTCCATGTTTAGGAGTCACAGTATCTCTTCTAAGCCCCTAGTGGAATATGCCTGTGCCTCCATGACAGCCCTATACACACATCTGGTGGGATGTAATGACACACCAGCATCAGGAGCAGGGTGAACAGCAGGTATCCCCTGTGCACCTCTAGCAGCCCTCTTGTGTGGTACAACACCCTCATGATTGTTACAAGGAGACTCAACCAGCTCTGCAACTGGAGTAACTACTATACCCTGATCAACTATGTCACTCTCAGCCTGTCCTATATCCAAGGGCTCAGTGGAATGGATTATGTATAGGTATACTGATTGTGTCCGAAATGAGGCCATCTGATGTGTGAGCCACAACCTCAGTTTCAGACTGAACCGCTGCACCCCCAACTGTGCCTCTATATTGCCACCATCTTCATCAGAGCTTACCAATACTCTGACATCAGGTGATAAAAGTTCCACACTGCCACTGTCAAGTTCTCCTGTGATAATAAGCAACAAACTGATGATTGAGACAAACAGGGACATGATTAAATACTCATGATTCACAATTTCAGATGCTAAAGGAATAAAATCATGACTCTATCCTCAGACTTATGTTTAACTAATGGGTATTATTAAGCAAAGAAAGTCTGAACTTACCATTTACATGTGGTCTTTCAGATGATAATTCTGATGTTCCTGAAAAAAGAGAAAGGCAGTGGAAATAATGCTAATAAGCATCACAATGCAGATGACAGAAGGACAAGAGAATAATGTTTGTCTTCCCATTAATAAATATCTCAGAATCAATCAGACTGACCAGTTCTATCCACCCCTCCTCCACAATCTCTGTTGGACAGTATCTCTTCTGTGCAACACATCTCAATGTTTCCAGATGTATCAGAAGTACACAAGTATTAATACAAAAAGATGTCTATAATGGCAGCAAATGCCTTATATATAGCACATCTGGAAGTTGTTCTTAGGATACACTTGGCCTGTCATCCACATCAACACTAACATCAAAGAGTCTGTATGATCCCTCTGCTGTGCTGCTGTGATCTCTGACAGTGGACAGGAACTTGTCAATTTCAATGAGTGGTGGTTCAGGTATTAGGACGAACCCCCATAGCTATCTGTTCATGTGAAACCACAACTATCTCTTGCGGGCAACTGTAGTCATATAAGTTGTGTGGTGCCAAACATGATTATAGTTTTTTGGCATGGCCACCAACTGTGTTTATGTCATTGACCACCTGCTGCCATATGTTTTTTCTGGCAGATATATCACCTCTGTCTCTGCTGAGAGGGAAGGATCCATGGTGGACTACAGCTTGAATGATGACCTTGTTTTCTGCATCACTGAATGGTGGCTTGCATAGAACATATGGTCTGAGTGCCGTAATCCTGCAATCCTGTATAACATGAAACAGAAAAAAAAAAAGAAAAACACATTTATAACACATAGATAAATCATTCTCCTGAAATAAATTCTTTGCATCCATTGTGAACACAAAGCAATTCAATACACAATGCTCATTTAGGACTATACACAAGGTAAGGAACCCCCCTCCCTAAAAAAATAATTGTAATACATTAGCATTATATCCATTATTTTAACATTTCTGTAATGAAAGCAGCAGTTGCGTAACTGCCTACTTGATGGCAGTATTATCAATAAACTGGCAAGAATTCAAAGTAGAAATGCCAATGTATTTTCACTAGTGTCTCTACTGTTGTAGATGTCGCCATGGGACATCTGAGAAACCTAACACCTTTATTAGCCACCCATGTACAACCTTAAAGTTGATAATAAACAAAATTCACTTGTCTGCAGTAACTGGTGAAATATGGGATGTTAAATCATTAGCATTCCTGAATACCAGAATTCTCACTTGATGTAGACGAGGTAAGCATCATGTAAGTAACAACTCAATTGCATCTACATGCCCTAGAACTGCATAGAGGAACCATTACAATTATTATCAGCTAATAGCTTGCAATTGTTATCGATTACTCTGAGTACAGCAACAAACAATACTCTAGAGCAGTAATGTAACTAGGGCTTGGTGAATGTGGCAATCATTCTGGGTGCTGTCTTATTAATGAAGCAATTTGATGATATAAAACTAAAAAAATATGTATATATGTTTTAATTAAATATTGTTTCTTCCCTTTAAAAAAACAGCAATGCAACATCCTAAATGGATGTTCAAGATGCTCCTTCAAGCCTACAGCTCACACTATGTCATCTTGCTTGGGAAAGTTCTGTGAATGGCTGGACAGGTAGAGGGAGTGGTTCTGTGGTGCAATAAAGCAGTCTCTTTAATTAAATCTTTGGTGTTCCCTGTAAGTTGAGGGATATCCTGTTTTAGCTATCAAAATCACTCACTGTGGGTGCATTTGTTGTGTGGGGAGAGAGACTGAATGGAAGAAAAAAACAATGAATCACTGATCACTGAGGTAAGTAGGGTTACTTACTAGTATGATTGTTGTGCATACAAGGGTAAACTAATGAAGGGATTGTTTGTGTGAATGTTTAATTTTGGTTCTTGTGAATACTTGGACAGACTGCTGAAGATGTCATTGGGGAGAAATGCTTCATTTTATTTTTTTCCATACTTCAACAGCCTGCTGAAGGTGTTGTTGGGGGGAAATGTTTCATCTTGGTGATTGTGCATATTTGGGCACACTGCTGAAGGGGTTGTTTGAGGAAATGTTTCGTGTTGGTGCTTGTGGTACATACATGGACAGACTACTGAAGGGGTCATTGGGGGCATTCTTTTCATTTTGATAGTGACATGCTTGTGGAAATATGGGCATTCTATTGAAGGGGACATTGGATAAATATTTCATTTTAAAGTTAATGATGTGCTTGTGCATACATGGGCAGACAAATGAAGAGTCCATTGGGGAAATGTTTCATTTTGGATCTTGTGCATAGTTGTACATACTATTGAAGAGGTCACTTGGGAAATGTTTCATTTTTGATGTCCTTTGAGTGCTTGTGCATACATGGACAGACAGGCAGACTACTGAAGAGGTTGCTTAGTGAAATATTTCATTTTGGTGCTTATGCGTACTTGGACAAAGTACTGAATGGGGTCATTTGAGGAAACATTTCATTTTGTAGTCAGTTGGGTGCTTGTGTGTCTTTGGACATACTAGTGAATGGGGTCACCTGGAGAAATGTTTCATTTTGTAGTCAGTCAAGTGCCTGTGCATATTTGGACACAAGAGGTCACCTGGGGAAATGTTTTATTTTGGAGTCAGTCAAGTGTTTGTGCAGACATGGACATACTATTGAAGGGATCTTTGGGGGAAATGTTTCATTTTAATGAACTGAAGTACTTCTACAAATTACTGAGGGGCTTTTTCAGAGAAACATTTCATTTTTGTGTTATTGAAGTGCTAGTGTATACATGGACAACTTATTTAACGCATCCAGGATACATAGAGAAAGATTGCAAATAATGCAGCCTACACTTCTTGATAGGCAGCAATGCAGCAAAGCCAATCACAATCTTAATGTATATTATCCTTGATTTTAAAACAAGGATACAGTAAGTCTTTCTACTATGATGCACGGAAGATTAATCCCTTTGATGATCAGGGTGACTGAAATTTAAATGCTTTTGCAAAGGGGCAGGCTCCTGTGCCTTCCCAGTGTGGGGCAGAGCCACCCACACCCTACAAATTTATATTACTAGTCTCTTCTTGGTCATTGAAAAAAAAAGTAACACGTTGCTGTCTCTCATGAAAGCAGTGTCAGGGGGCAGGGAATAGGGCTAAATATTTGTCATATGTTGCTAAATGCTCTGAAAGTCTATTTTTACCTTGGTGAACTAGGTGGAGAAATCAGTCAAAAATGGTTTTGTCCAATCAAAAATCGAGGCCTTACTGTGTTCTCTTTTCTCAATAGGCTTCTTGAGGTCCTCATTAGAGCACATTGAAATAATCATGATTACTGACAATACCTTTGGTGTTTAAGCAGCTGAAAAGTATCATACAATTGGATAGGTATATGTAAATCTGTATACAAATATTTATTAGATTTGCTATTTAGGATTATTACTGGGTTATTATAAAATGCGTTTTATAATTAAAATGGAAGTAACTTCAGCTCAAGTACTTCCTTTATTGAAGTTTAACATGCAAATTGTATATAAACCAATCATGATTTGTTTGTGGAGTAACAAAAGAAATGCGAGTGTGTGTGTGTGTGTGTGTGTGTGTGTGTGTGTGTGTGTGTGTGTGTGTGTGTGTGTGTGTGTGTAGTCCATAGGTTAGTATTTGGTTATCTGCCCTTGTGGTCCCAAAGGATAGAATCAATCTCTCTACCTTGTGTGTATGAAAAAAAAGCATGAGTCCTACTATCAGAAGGAATTTAATCCAAGGGACTATTTTTTCTTTTCTTTTTTATTCCAGTTTTTCTTCTGATTCTTACTTGCTTTCTCTTTACATTTATCTTTATTTGTTATGTTTGGGGGTGCCATTTTATAACTAAAGTAAGGCGCTCGGATGTACAGATTATTTTGTTTAGTAGAACACAGCCCTGTTGCTAAACAATAAACACTCTCAGTGTGTGCAATTTTAACTTCATGCCACTGGAACATGCTGATAGCAGACAGTAACCACACATTGCTGTGTAGAATATCAGGTGTTCCTTGAATTGGCAGGAACTGTTAAAACTCTCCCCTGAATTTGGCGTGCAAGATCGGTGCAGGAGCTCAAGCAGGCAATATGTCTGCTGTGCGATCCCAGGAAAAGCCTGCAGGGGTGTGCACGAGCGCTCCTGCACTAATCCTGCATGGACAAAGCCCTTGTATGCAAATCACCCCATTTTCAGGAGAAATCTATACAAATGAGGGGATTTTGCAATCCAGGAAGCTTGCAACAGTCCGTGCAAGACTAGTGCTATCTGCAGAAATGTACTCATTTACCTGAGTACATTTCTGCAAAATCTAAAACGGAGCTGGGACAGCTCCAAATAAAGTCTGCGTATCATATAGTAAGCATGTCAGTGGCCAATTAGAAGGTCATTGGCATTGCAAACAGTAAAAAAAACACAAAAATCAACTTTTATTATTTTTTTTTAGCAGATCTCGGCTGTTTAAGCATAGGGCAGTGGCGCGCAAATGGGATCGGAGGGAAAATAACAAAATTAACGTAAATTAAGCATCCTAACTAAAATCAGCATTCTGCCATGCAAGTCAATGGCAGGCAGAATACACCATGGCCAGTGAGTAGTGGTTGCTAAAGGGGGAGGCTCAGTGTGAGACATGTAACTATGCATTAGCAGGCAATCCTATGCAAATGAGGGGAAGGATAGTGAATCCCAGTTTTCCCCAGCATGTGAGTCAGGTCCCAACAGTGTAGGAATAAGAATAGCTTGGTGCAAGCCTAGGAGTTAGGTGACATCATGGGGGAGGGTTGTCAGGCATACTGTAAGCAGATCAGAGCCCTGTGACTCGGGTTTGCTCCCTGTTTAGCACAGCTATGCTAGGGGCTGTGTCTAAACCTGCCTAGCACTCTTTACAAAGCCTAAGCAGGTGTGCGTGACGCGCAGTGGGTTTTACAGGAAGAAAAAATAAGTTAAACCAGGAAATAGCAGCAATGTGCACATTTGAGCACTCTGTGCAGCACGCACACAGGCTTAAACAGGAAGGCAATGGGAAGGGAAAACAGTAGTATGAAGGTAATCAAGGAGAACTAGCTTAGCTGGCAGGTGAAATGTATCAGAATCAGCCAATTACACAGTCAGCAGACCAGCCCAGCCCAGAACACTACTATAAACTATACAAACACCTTCCTCTCAGTTTTTCACACACTCTACACAACTGGTGTAAACAAGCAGGGAACTTTTAACACTCACAGCAGCAAAATGATAGGGGCTGCAATAGCTATCATACAACAACTTGTGGAGGAGGCTGAGGGTGGTGAGGATGTGAATGCCGTCGACCAAACCCACAGTGAGGAGATGGAGAAGAGTGTACAGACCCAGGGTAACCTACCAGGGGCTACATGGAGTGCTATAGTGTGGACAGGGGCCTCCTACAGCAAATTGTTGAGCTGTGCCAGCCATGCCTGACACACAGAACTAACAGAGGGGAACCCATTCCAGTGGAAACCAAGGTATGTGTAGGCCTATGAATACTAGCTACAGGTACCTTCCAAAGGCCAACTGGGGATATGATGGGGATTTCACAGGCATCAGCATCCAGGGTACTTCACCAGTTCCTGGATGCCATGTCAGCACATGTTGGTGAGCACGTATATTTCCCCAACACCTGTGAGGCATTGGCCAGCAATATGCAACTGTTACACCAAATAGCAGAATACCCTGATGTAGTGGATGCAATAGACTGCACACACATATGCATCAAAGCACCACCCAGTGAGAAGGGTAGGGTCTAAATCAACCACAAGGGCTTCACCTCCATCAACTGCCGAGTCATGTGTGATGCCCAAGGCATAATAATGAATGTGTGTGCTCTCTGCCCTGGAAGCTATCACGATTCCCACATCTGGCATCTAATGCAGCTGTACCAGAGATTTGCCAATGAGGACATCCATGATGGTCACCTAGTGGGGGATGCTGGATACGCACTGGAGCTGTGGCTGATGATACCCATCAGAAATGCACACACATCCGAACAAGAACTCCATAATGAGGCACACACACAGACCAGAATTATAGTAGAGAGTGTGTTTGGGATGCTCAAGTCATGGTTCCGGTGCCTGGACACATCCGTTGGAGCCTTGTAGTACTCGTCAGCTACATGTACCCAAATTGTCCTTGTGTGTGCCATGGTATACAATATGATCCTGCAGAAACAGCTGCAGCAGGAACAGCACGGGGTAAGGCCACACAGCCTCCCACCATTGCCAAGGCCTGCACAGGCAGGCACAGAGTGACTCAAAGGAGAAACAACCTGAGCCTGCCGCAGTAGGCAGAAGGAGGCATGCCCAGTATGCCCTGGCCTTGGCAAAGAGGCAATGCATAGCACATACACTGACACAGAAGGGACCCAGGGAGTAACACCTCTCTCTGAATCTCACATACAGTAAAAGGGTTGACAAAGATTACACTACCTGTGCTTAACCATGTGTAGGGAGGATACTATGTGCATCTGACATACCTGTGCTTAACCATGTGTAGGGAGTATGCTATGTGCATCTGCAATAGGCAGCCCTGCAGCACCAACCTCAGAACTGGGACACCCACAAGGTAAGTGACTCACACATGCCAGTCAGGGGGATTCACATACCCAACAACAGTCACAGCCAGCAGGACAGGTGTAAACAAACACAAACAAAGGCTGTGCTATGGCCTCTGAATGAGGCCTATGAGTAACCCCCCCCCCCCGACCTACACAGACAGACTAAAGCAGGTCAGGCAGTGGGATGTCAGTTCTGAAGGTTAGGAAGTCAGAAACTAATATGTAGGTAATTAAAAGCTAAGATTTGTGGTACACTGGTATGCCTCTAGTCAGCACAATAGGTAAGACTGCAGACTGAAATTTAGTACCCGACATACCAGTACAGTCCTAGCAAATGTGTACAAGTGTCAGGTGTGCCCCTCCCATCCTACGTAGAAATGTAGTCACAGTCAGGTGTGCCTCCCAATCCTGTGTAGAAACGTAGAAATAGTCAGGTGTGCCCCCCATCCTACATACAAATGTAGTCACAGTCAGATGTGCCCCCCCAATCCTGTGTTGAAATGTAGAAATAGTCAGGTGTGCCCCCCCATCCTACGTAGAAATGTAGTAACAGTCAGGTGTTCCCACCCCAATCCTGTGTAGAAATGTAGAAATAGTCAGGTGTGCACCCCCAACCTACGTAGAAATATAGTAACAGTCAGGTGCCCCCCAACAATCCTGTGTACAAATGTAGAAATAGTCAGGTGTGCCCCCCCCCCATCCTATGCAGAAATATAGTAACAGTCAATGCCAAATGATCAACAGATACCTTGCAGAGACAGCATGCTACCAGTAGTTGTACAACACAAAGGTCAGTACTGCAGTACAAACTACCTGGACTCAATCCACACATTCAGTGCAGATGGCCATACTGGGCATACCCACAAATTTAGAGAAATGAAGGCAATGTCAATCAGCATACTGAAAGGTCATACTGGGCATGCTCACACACTTAAACACATGAAGGCCATGTCTGCAAACACCAGTGGATCAGACATATCTGGCAGCCGCAGATGTTAGTGCAGACACTCCTCAGTATGCACCACTCAAGCTTTGCACACACAGTGGATAGGAATACAGGCATATATGTAAGGACAACACACTATAATAAGCCAAAGGTAGACATACATAGATGTGTGGAAGAGGGTGACTGTGACAAGGAGCCATCCAAGCCTGTCCCACCCAGCACACAGCCAAAGGGCCACAACCACACAAGGGTCTGATGTCACACACTGCATATACTAGCCACCGGTATCTGTCAGCATTACAGAGTATGTGGTGCATGTGCCAGCTGTGCAACATGACTGTTCAAGGAAGTAGTCATCTAGCAGCTGTATACATGTACCTGTGAAATATGACCCAAGTTGTGTCTGCATGTGGCGTGTCATCCCCTAGATGAATGGGTTATGGCCCATGCACATGCACTGCCCTCCCCATAGCCCCATTATGACAAGTATGCTGAGGTCATCCACTGTGAAATGCACCTTTTGGAGAGTTGCAGGCTAGTAATCTCTGTGGTGAGTCCATAACTGCTGTAGTGTGATAAGCTAATTAGGTAGCAGTTCTAACCCAAACCTTGACAACTGTGTGTGTGTGTGTGTGTGTGTGTGTGTGTGTGTGTGTGTGTGTGTGTGTGTGTGTGTGTGTGTGTGTGAGACTGTCTCTGTCTGTGTAGAGAGCAATGCTTTTTAGGGTGGTCACACTCCCTACAATTGAAATGTTCTACTTTGGTAAGACCCCTGATGTCATTCACCTAGAAATACATCTCTGGGAAGGTTGTATCCCAGTTATCTCTGTAGTGCGTGTCATAACTGTGTACTGCTGTAGTGTGTAAACTGATTAGTTAGGAGTTCTAACACCAGCCTTGGCAACTGTGTGTGTTAGTCTGTCCCTCTCCCTGTCTATGAGACAGAAATACTTTTCAAGGTAGTCACACCCCCTACAATTTAAATGCTCTACTCTGCTAAGGCTGCTGATGTCATCCACCTAGAAACACACCTCTGAGGAGATTTTAGCCCAGTAATCTCCGTAGCTTGTCCTATAAATGTGTACTGCTGTAGTATGACAAATTAGTTAGGTAGATGTTCAAATTCCAGACTTGGCAAGTGTCTGTTTGTGTGTTATTCTGTCTGTGTAAAGAGTAATGTTTTTTAGGGTAGTCACACTCCATACAATTCGTATGCCCTACTTTGGCAAGACTGCTGATGTCATCCACCTGGAAATACACCTCTGGGAAGACTGTAGCCCAGTAGTCTATGTAGCATGTGCCATAACTGTGCACTGCTGTAGTGTGATCTAGACCTGTGTTAGGGGTTCTATACCCACACATGTCAGTTGTGGATGCTTTGTGTGTGTTTTAATGTCTGTGTAGGGAGCAATGCATTTTAGGCTAGTCACTCACAGTACATTTCAAATGCCCTACATTGGTAATCTTGCTGATGTCATTCATTGTGAAATACACCTTTGGGGAAGGAGTTATCCAGTAATCTCCATGGTGCATCCTATAACAGCTCCATGCTGTAGTGTGATATTAACCTCTGTTAGGAGTCCTATACCAACACATGTCAGTTGTGGATGTTTTGTGTGTGTTTCAATGTCTGTGTAGGGAGCAATGCATTTTAGGTTAGTCACACTCAGGACATTTCAAATGTCCTACCTCAGCAATTATGCTGATGTCATCCAATGTGATATACATCTTTGGGGAAGGAGTACTCTAGTAATCTCCATGGCACATGCTATAACTGCGTAGTGCTGTAGTGTAATAAACCAGTTAGGTAGGGATTCTACTCACAGACATGGCAGGTGTGTGTGTGTTTGTAACTCATATCCTGTATGGAGGTGGGTGTATGTGTGTGACAGCTGGGCCCAATTTGGAGCAGGTTTTGCAAATTTCTTATATGGTAGCCCTAGTATATATCAAAATGTCCACTGTACAGGGTAACAGATATGAAATAGCCATGAGGCTGGGGTGCAAATCCATACTCATACATGTGACATCAAGGCCAGGCAATCACAGTTAGCAACCCCAGTATTACCCAGAGCACACTGTCATCCCATGTCTCATACACATGCACACATGCTGAGGCAACAGCCAATATGTGTGTAGTACACTGCATATTGGCGACTGATAGTAACTATGGAGTGATTGCAGTGGCCTACAGAGGGCATGGCACCTTGTCCATCTGTCCAATAGGCACATACATGCAGACAGTGCACCTTCTCCATTTTCCCCACTGGACACCTGCAACACCTCTGGTGCCATCACATGTGACCCACAAAGGACATACCATGCCTGAAAACATACCATGTATGGACAGATGCCACTGACACCAGGGAATGCTGTTAGCATGCTACCAATGTAGGTGCAGGGTTAACCTGCTGTCCATTACCAGTTCCTGCCACAGGTGGCCAAGACTGGCACATCTGATGATAATCTGTGTACACAACTTGGGCCCGACACCCCAAGTACAGTTCCACATGTCACTGTACCTGCATGTGGGATAGATGTACATCTCAGCCACCATCCATATCATGGACTAAGGAACACATACATGGCAAGTGATGCACAGCATTGGCCACACACAATAGCCACCCAGGTGACTGGATGGTGGATACAATACCCACCTGTGTGGGCAAATGCAGAAACCACAGCCCTGAGCCATAATGCAGACCATTGTCATGTGGTCTGATGCCAAGGTCTACCTATCACCTAGCCTTGTATAGCTATCGGGCACAGTCGACCATCACATACCCGTGCAGAAATGCACCCACGCATGTCAGTACTGGCACCCTGTGTGTTTGTGTGTGTGTGTGTTGTATGATGCGTATGATCACATCCACACTCACTACACCCCCAAGTGGCATACTCAAGCATGCTGTCTGATGTCAGACACCTCCCCATACCCTTTGCCCATATAACCTCTGTATACCCATGTGGTGCATGTGATACCTGCACAGTATTATGTTGTGGCAATCTCACTAGTGATGAGCTATATCCCTGGCCCTGCCAATTGTGTCAATGTGTGTGCATCCCTGTGAGAGTGTGGCTGTGCTGACACTGGCACCTGTTCATGCAGACAGGCATGTGTACATCACCTACCATATAGCTACCATATTTCTGTTGCAGATGTCACTCAACATCACATATATGTTCTGAGCACTCCACAACAGGTGACCTATGTGGTGCATCCAATAAGTGCATAGGACTGTGATAGCACTACATAGTCATCAGGGGTCTGATGCTCTCTGCTGGTAGGTGTATGAAATACCCATTGTTAAGTTTTACTCTCCTACCCCTCCCTGACTTATCATTGCCTCTGTCTGCCTCTCTCACTCCCTCACTGGTGGATGTGGAGACCTACACCTACATTGCTTAGGCAGAGGCATGTGCATTTTAAGTGATGCTCATGATCAGCTGATGGCCTCTGCACAAATTTAGCCCTCTCCTGGCTGATTGTATGTGGAACAGCTGTGGTAACATTCCCATAGCCAATTGCATGGAAACACACTCCAATATCTAGGAACATCATATTGGTGTTGGGCCTTTCCATTCACTGTGAGCAGGAACTCGACCTGTTGTTTGGCAAACAGCATCTCAGATGGATTGGGGATTTACCTCCGATAACATACACTGTGGAAACAGGCCAACACACAGGAGGGGGATGTGCCTGACCTGACTAGAGAATGTAAGTGCTGCTATACTGCATTCAGAGAAATGTTGGTTTTACAGGGTGTGTGCAGATATGGCTGTCCTATATGTATTAATACCTGTCATTTCAATTTTATTTTATGAGGACTCCCCATCTGTAGGGCCATCTGCAGACTGGGCAGTGTGTGGTGCCTTTGGTTTCATGTGTTACCAACAGAGCATGTATCTGTGAACTGCAGAAGGTAGTGTGAGGATTTCAATCTGTAGATGATGAAAGCTGTGACAGTTACTGGCTTCATATCCCTCACAGGACATATGTTGTGACAAACCCTATTACAACAGTAAATGTAAAAGGTTATAACAGCAACATGTCAATATTGGCCCTGTGTATGAGCTTCCAGCCACAACTCTGTCAACCTTTGTACATATGTCATGCATAAAGAGGTGCATATGTGCTGTATACCATAATTAGTGTAATCATATCTGGTAACAAGCCAGTGAGATATCAGACTGCTACACGTTATGTACAGAAGGGGTTATATCTGCTGACATAACCTGGACATTCTGTGGTTGTTTGTACAGTATTGAGGTCTGTGTACTTATGGTGAATGTTGACAGTGTGTGTATTGTCAATCTGTACCTTGACCTGTGTAGAGACTTTGGTAGATGTCATTGTTCTAGGTCCCATCCCATCTGATGTTACATGCTGCTCCACTGTATGTTACCGCATTGACTTACCTGTTTGTAGGTCCATACACACACGTGCCTCATACCACAGATAGCCATAAGGCCACACTGTGTAGCGGCGAGTGGCACATATGAGGATGGTGTAGAACAGATAGTCCATATACTGTAATGTTATGATACCTTACCATATGTGGCTGTGGCTGTGTTCACATTGGTTGTGGTTATGCACTTCCACATAGGTGTAGCTTACCCTGTGCTGTGACATGCCTGTAGAGCCTGCTATATATGCAGGTATATGTGCATTCCCCCATAGGAGATGAAGCCCAGTCTTGAGCCAGTCTGCCTGTAGCCTGCACAGTGCTTTGTTACATGCCTAGCAGCTTAGTGTACTTACCCAGTGAGATATCTTGTGCAGATACTTGCCAGATGTACTGCTGCCGGTCCTCACTTAACAGTCATGTATGTCAGATGGAGAGGTGGAATGCTATACAGATGTATGTCAATATCTAGTGGGTAGTATGTGGCCATGGCACCTCTGTACCAGCAGTTATTATGTGCCAGGACAGACAGGGGTGTGTGAATGCATAACCTATGGGGACGAATGTATACCAGTCGTTATGTGTTATACCCATCTACATGGCTGTTAACATCCATATTGTCAGGCTTGGTCCACATGCTCTGCACTAAGGGGTTCTGTGTATACCCCTGGACTGTACAGGGTGTGTCAGAATGTCCACATTTACTGGCCAATATCTCTGCTGTAGTCCACATGAGCATTACATGCTTGCAGTGGTACTGTACTATGATGTCCTTAGGGTGTCTGTTAGTAGCCAATGGTGCACATGTGAAAAGCAGATGTGACCTCCCACACACACCATGTCTGTGAAGACAATTGCTATTACAGTAGCAATAGTCTACTAATATACCTGCTATACATACCAACATCCCCTTGCACTACGGAGTTGGGACTACAGAGGCTGAGGTAAGGCTACAACCCATGTTCAGGACATATGGTGAATATATATGTACATATGATTATCCAGATATCTATATAGATAATTACACATGTACATATCGACATATATAGATGGGTGTGTGTATGTACATAGATATGCATATACACACCCAGATATATACATATACAGACCATTATATACATAGCCTAGGATGTTACAAATTTGATGAATATGCTTCACCTCAAAAAATCAAGATCCATCAGAGCCACAAGGGCGGGAGACTTAAACCTCATCACTGCTATTAATAGGACGTGCTGGAGGGATAGATTCATCACCCAAAGACTCCCTATGCTGTGGAACAAAATCCCGGTACATGTGAGGCAGAGCACCTCGCTGGCCTTGTTCAAGAGAAATCTTGACCAATGGATGGGAGATCGCAGATATACCCCAGGGATTACCTCAGTGTCACTGCTCGACAGAGGCACAGCAAAATAATACTAAAGGGGTGGCGTAAGCCACAAAACGATGGGCTAGGCTTGTAAATGCCCTCGGGCAGATAGCCTAGTATGAACCTATGAACCTATGAACACATATACAGATAGTGATACATATGCACATATACATATACCATGCTGCCATTCCTGCCAGCAGTCAACTGCTGTTGTATCCCCCACACATACGGTGGGGCTGGGGCCATATATGTGTGGGCTTCACCTACGCAATACATGTGTGCCCATATGCACTCCTGAGGTCAGTGTATGTAACAGTGTTATATGGCCCTGTATTATTGAGTCTAGGGTGGGATGCACTATACATAGCCTAGGATGTTACAAAATGTGGGGGTATCAGGGGTGGGCTGCCCTAAGGTATCTGGATGTACAGTACCATACATTTCACCTATCTTGACATTACTTACATAAAGCGGGTTACTGCAGGCCTACTGCCTCCTGCCATACAGACTGTTCTATTTGCCAGTGTGCCTGTGAAGGTGTCAGTTATGCCTTATGTATCAGTTACATTCCATTTGACCAACTGAAGTCTGTACCACCAAGTGATTGTGTACAGAGTGTAGATAGGGGCTGCTGGACTACACACCTGCATCACTTACTGCTGATTGTGTGGTATCCTGTGGCCCAGTCTGTCATTACTATTGTACAATTTGAAGGGCTTAGCCTGGACAGCAACAGTTGTGTCCTTTACAGACTACTGTATTAGTATAATTGTTTCACAGCTGCATTACTCTGTTTATATGGATGTCAGTGTCTGAACAGCTATATGACATGGCATACACATCTATAAAAGTACACAACTAAAGATATTCCATTTCTGCAAACCCATGTGTAGTGTTTTATCCTATGACCTCTCTGTGGGTATATGTTATTTTATATATTTATTTATTTATTTATTTATGTATTTATTTATTTTACATTTGTTTACCAGGATAGTCCAACTGGATACATGTCCATTTTCAAAGGAGGCCTGGGGAGAAAAGCTCCACATAGTCAAACATACAAAAGGTTACGCAAGAAGTTAGAAAACAATTAGAATATTAAAAAAAAGTGGTAATATACCTTATGTACATTGGTTTAGAAGTGTTCCCTAGTAGAGACTCACAGTTCTCATGGACAGACACAATTACAAGTAAGATTGGATACATAGCATGGTGGTGCAGTTAGATGTTATGATAATTTCTGATTATGCTATGATAATTAATGATTATGATATTGTTTATAACTTAATCTGGGTTGGTATGGGCATAGCCAGTTCAATTTGAGATACTGTTTTAGGTTTTTTTTGAAGAGATCTTTGGAGGATTGTAGGGTTATATAGTTTGGCAAGGCATTCCAGGTTTTGCCAACAAAGTTGATGAACAGGCAACATATGTCATTTGTATGGCTGGCTCATCCAGTGTCCAGTTGTTAGGGTGCTAACTGTAGGCATAGTGGCTGTACCATATTGTGTGCGCCTACTACATAAGTATCTTACTGTACATATCTCTGCGTGTGTATGTGTAGTCACATATATATCTATATATGTGTGTATATATATATATATATATATATATATATATATATATATATATATATATGTATATATGTGTGTGTGTGTGTGTGTGTGTGTGTGTGTGTATGTGTATATTTGTATCTGCATATATGTATCTGTGTATATGTATCCTGGGGATGTTGATAGTTTCCACATTTTACATTTCCTATGGGAACCAGACTGTACTACATGATATGTTATCAATACCAGTCTGACATCATACAGGTGGGATGTAGTACTGTTAACATGTTTTGCCCATGTCATGTCAGGTCCTGGTTATGGGATCTGCAACACTTGGTAGTGATGTGTTTGGCTGTGGGGGGGGTATGCCAAATCATACAAGACATATCTTGTTTAGGGCCTCTCAGCCCCATTAACGGTGCATGTGGGCATATATATTTCTGTTAATCTACCATTGCTACCTACAGATGTATGGCCATATATACCTATATATATATATATATATATATATATATATATATTTATAGACATATATTTATATATATATATATATATATATATATATATATATATATATTGATATATCTATAAAACTATGTCTGTATATACCTACATAGATATATAACTGCATACATATATGTAACTTGCTCTGTATATGCAGACTTATAGGTGTAGACATATGTATGTGTTGATGTAGGCATTTGCATGTACATATGTTCATATATATTTAAATATATGTACTCTTTCTTAAAACATTAGTTTTATGTATATCTGGCATGGCTTAGTAGTAAATTACTTTGTTTATGGTGTGCAGGGTTCTGGTTCGAGCCTTGCAGAGGCTGTTTATTTTGTTCCTGGGCAGAAATTGGGCCATTGGATACAGAGTGATTAAAGCACTTTAAAGCTGGTTTGCACAGAGGTAAGCACTGCTAACTTCCGGTTACAGTTTCTTATACCCAGTTACTTTCTAAATTGCTTATCGTGTGCAGGCATTGCTTACCCCATGCACAAATAGGCTTAAATCTGCTTACTGCTGCTTAAAAGTGCTTACTGTCACTTACCCCTGCGCTAATTTCTTTAAAAGAAAAGAAAAAGGGGTTGATAGAAAAGTGGTGAAAAAAGGGGCACAACGAGTGAAATACAGCAGGGAAAATAGCTAGGGATGTGCAGGAAGGGTGTAGGGAAGGTCCATAGCTGGCCATTTCTTCTACAGCAACAGCTGTGCATATGCATTGTATTTGGAGGTAGATTTGGACACTCAATCCACTGAGAGAGGGGTGAGAACAACAATAAGTTGTGATGCCAATTGGACCAGATTACATGTGTCCAGTTGACACGTGTGCAAAATGGACAGCTATTAAGGGGAATGATTTTTTTGTGGGAACAGATTGCCCTTTTTCTTTTTTTTCAGGTGAGAGTGGGATGTTGGGGATGGGTAGTATGTATATTTGGGGAGGTGGTTGGGCAGGCTAACAAACAAGACACACAGGATGCATACAGGGACAGTATATGACATGTGGGGGGTAAACACCTTGATGGGGAGGGGTGTTGGGATATCAGAAGCCCACAAGCCCCCTAGTGGTAACAGTGGGACTGAGGTCCTCACCCATGGGCAGTCACCACTGCACCTTCACAGCCCTAAACGTGGCTGTGTTGAGGGCTGAGCCGCAGAGCCAGGCTGACTCTCTAATAGAGACATGCAGCCCTCGAGCTGGAGTAGAAGATCACCAAACTTCTCATTGATCGCTCTACACACCATGACCCTGACCTGGCAACAGGTGACAGGTGCCTGTACGTGCCCACTCCCGGGGGCATGAGCCCATCCCCTGAGGTGGTTCCACCTGAAGGTGGTGCAGGACCAATGGACAGGCAGATCTGGGGTTGGGCCCAAGACATTCTGGTGCCCGGTGCCTCGGCCAGCTGAGGTGGTACAGGTTGGTCAGCTGGGACCGGCCTTCCCAAGCATACTACGGTGCTTAGATTTCAGCATCATATATGGGTTAGTAATAGTCAACACATTCCAGGGTTAGGTATAACAGCATGCATAGATATTCCCATTAACCCAGACACTAAATACGGAATAGTTGCATAGCAAACAAAACACATGCATATATGGGACCACCCAGCATGCAGGTACGTTGATGGCACCATGCCAAGAATGTTGGAATAATTCAATATGGCACATGTATGGGAGCCATTCAAATATTTATCAAACAATTGCACATTATCAGAGTCAGTACATACCAGTTGGGGTTGGTATGTTGATTATTGCTGGAGATAAGGTGGGGGGATAAAGATGTCAGTTAACAAGTAGTATATTCATGTACTCCACATTACTTTCCTAGTATGTGCTGTTATCTGTACCTTACAAGTCTTACTACACTACCCCATAGACTTATATTGTACACTGATATGGCTGTTGACATCCTTACACATGAACCCGTTTTACATGCAGTATACACCTCTTACCTGGTATATCTGTGGAGGGAATGTTTGTTAACACTGACTAACTGTTTGTACACATACGCCCAGATTCTGTGTTGATGTTTTGCACTATGCTATCCAACTCTTTCTGCACAGACTCTGGCCATGTGTTGAACACATGCTGGTGTGCTTGGACATATCTAGAATATTGCCCTCTTCCACCTTTAGTGACCTGACACACATATACATGCTTTCCTACACAGTTATATTATGTAGCACAGTGTGGGTGGTGGTGACCAGTGATACTTCATTATTCAGAGAAACTGCAACACTCACAATTCCCCTACAATACCAGGGTGGATGGTACCAGTACAGTTTATATCGGTCTGTATTTCTCAGCACATTGTTCATATCCAACGTACCTGTGGAAGCAATATTTATTAGCACTACCTGACTGTTGCCACACAAGGTTCCAGATTACACATTAGTATTATGCACATACATCTCACTCTAATACTGTACACACTCTGGTCACAGCTTGACAACATGGAAGTGTAGATAGGACATACTTGAAATATTACTCTCCTAACAGTTTCAGGGGTTGCTGCAGTGACAGGTGTGTTCTCATGATGGTTGCAATCACTTGTATTCCCTGTTTGCTGGCTACACATCTGGGATCGTCCCACAGACTTACCAGGGGACAGAGGGACAGGCAGCAGATATGGGCACATATACTGGACATTCTGGCCTCATGTGTACATTTGTGGAGTATGAATCTGTAAGCAGTCTAATTTCACTCCCAGGAATCAGATCATGGCTGTGTCTGCTACAACTTAAACACTGTCCATCAAAGTTGTGTCTGCTATATTGATATTGCTGTATATCTCCAATCTTCTTTCTGTCTTATTAATCCCCTGTGCTTATGCATTCTGACCTTGTATAACAACACTCTTATACAGATTTCCTAGACAGTTATATGTTGTGGGACAGCGTGGGCCACAGTGATGTGTAATACCTCATTATTCAGAGCAACTGCATATCATTCTTGTATTTCTGGGCACAGTGTTGGTATCTGACAGACCTGTGGGAGGAATGTTTATTAGCACTACCTGAATGTCCCCACACACAGTACCAGGTTCCACATTACTATTATGCACATACATCTCACTCTGTTACTGTACACACTCTGAACACAGCTTAACAAGTTGGGGTGTAAATGGGACATACGTGACTTCTTAGTCACATAAGGTATTGGGGAGTTGCTAGTGTGCCAGGTTTGCTGTCATAGATGTGTGTCAATCAGTTGTATTTCCTGTTTGCTGCCTATATGTCTGGGATCATCCCATTGATTTCCCAGGGGGACAGGTTGATAGGCAATATATATGGGCCACTTTAATAGACATTCTGGACATATCTGTACAGTTGTGGGGTATGATTCTGTATGCAGGCTACTACCACTGGCAGGATTCGAACTGTAGCTGTGTGTGCTAAAAAAAAACAACAGTTCACATCTCAGTTGCATGTGCTATTCGGTCTTTGTTGTCTGCATTTTTCCTGTTTACTGTCTATGTGTCTCTCATTTGTACTAAATGGCCTCTGGGGATTACACCTGTCATATACAGGCATTCCTATACATTCAATGTATGGTGTATGGTGTGGGTAACAGTGCTTAATACTACAGTACTATTACATGATTGCAAATCTACATTACCATATGATACCAGAATATACACATGCAGTCCAGCAGTTAGACTTGTTTTGTCACGATATTAAACTTGTATTGCCATACAAACAATATGAGACTCTTCCTGCCATATTCTCCAGTGTATGCAGTACTTGCCTTGAACAATACAGGTTTTATACTAGCAACTAATTTACTACTACTTTTATTTTTATTTCCTATGACAGTAAAAGCATGAGTATTACTGACCTGCCTCGTGTCACAACCACGCCATCCAGCAGATGTGGGCCTCCTGGTTTGAGGCCCACTCCGTTGCATCTGTGGGGGACATAAAAGGAATATTTAGCCATACCTATCCATGATATACCTGATCTGGCACTTATTGCACACATACTGGGGTGATACTTACACATGTCTGGTACATCCCCTGATGCTCTAGCCTCTTGGAGCCACTCCTCCAAGAGGTCCCCCTTCCACTGCTTCAGGATGGCATAGTGGTGCCTGACTTGCTCACCAGTATGGGGTATGCCAGTTGCACTGGTGATGTCACGGGCGAGATGGTCCCAGGCCTCCGCCTTATATTGGGAGTCCTGGTACTGGGCCTGCAGCAGTCTCTGTGCATGGTCTTTAACTAAAAGTGCACTCCTTTTCTCCTTACTGCCATAGTGCCTGCAAGGGGAAGCTACAACCAGTTATGAGGTGCAGTCCCGCCTCTTGGATTTAAGTAGGGATGATTTCCCACACTTTTCCGTGATTGGCCGGTTTTGAAAAGGCTAATCTATGGGTAAACCTGCTTACCTGAGGTTGGCATTGTTTAAAAGGGTATACCACTGGGCACAAAGAGTTAGCCGGTCTACACATTGCTCACACCTCTTACGCTGGCTTGTGCAATGCTTAACATTGCTTACATTAGTACTTTGTTGTAATGCCTTTTTGGCTTTGTGTTATTATTCATTACACCTTATATGTATGCCTGGTATCCCTGATTGATGTGTAAGTACACTCTGTGGGGTCCTTGTGTTTTATTGGGGACTTCAATATTCTATTACAATTACACCTCACTTCTGGGCTTACTGCTGTACTCCAGTTCACATATTTACTTTATGTAGTGAGTTGTGACACATATGACTGTATACTGATGCCTTTCACAGGTTCAGTTTGATTATACTATGGTGGGGACATGTTTACTACTACCTCATTCTTCTACACTTCTGTGATGGCTTGGTGGTTAATAATTGTGACTATGGTGTATAGGGCCCTGGGTTTGAGACCTGCATGGCTGTTTATTTTGTTGATGGGCAGAACAAGGGCCATTGGATACAGAGTGATTAAGACACTTTTGAGTAGTTGTAAGTGGGTTTGTGCAATGGTTAGCACTGCTAACCTGCTGTTACATCTGCTTACAGAGAGTTAGCTTTAGAATTGCTTAGCCACTGTAGGCATTGCTTACCGCCATGCAAACGGGCTAACTAGTGCTTAATTATGCTTACTACTGCTTATTTGTGCTTAGACCTGCTTACTATTGCCTTATTCATTATGATACTGACACCTCACATGTGCATTTACTGTAATACTCCAGTTCATAAATATATGTTATTTAGTGGATTATGCAACAAAAATATTGGTCATAACGTGCTTGGCCATGTAAAATAGAATGTGGTACAGTGGGACTCAAACTAGGAATGCCTGCTCATTAGGCAAATGCTCTGCCCACTACACTATTGATGTACTGCTTATTTTGCATATATCTTACTTGTTATCCTATTCAGACTTTTAAGCTGCTTTAACCATAGCTAAACAATGGCTACACCTGCGCAGCTATGGTTAGCTTCAATCAGATTAAAAAAAAATAGGGTTTCTTCATTTTATTGCTACATTCTGTTGCTGTTATACACAAGGGGACTGTTGATAGGGATATGCAGATGCCTGTGAGCAGTCTCGCTCATTGCATACCCCATTCTACTGTTCTACATTGCAGGGGCATATTTATTCTGAGAGCTCTGATCTCAGACATGCCCCTGCACCCTTACATGATCCATGTAATCCTAAGGAGCTTGGGCAGCGAGCCTTATTAATATGCATGGTGCGCTGCCGTCCTAATCCTAAACAGTCGCTTCCATGCAGGACTAAGCTAGTCCTGCACAGAAGTTTAGTAAATCCAGGGGACTGTGTTACAAGGAGCTGTTAATATGTTGTAAACTTCAGGAACAAATGGTATTGTAATGCACAACTAAATTTTTTTGTGTGCAGCATAAATACATATATAATTTCTTCTGAAGGCTCAGGAGGTATATTTTAGCTGCTTCCTTCCTGTTTGTGCGACAGCCACAGTTAAGTCATGTTTTTTCTGTATTGCAGTACATATTTACCAAGCTTGTAATAATAAGTAAACACAAAAAGAATCAAAAACCGCTGAACAAAGATGCGGAAAGAGTCCAAAAGTACGCCAAAACCAAAGGTTAACGTATTTTATTAATAACGTTTTCGCTTCTGTTTAACAGGAGCTTCATCAGACAAATACAAATGGCGCAAAGTGCACTTTTTAAAACAACCAGGTGTACAGTATGATGTCATTTCCTTTGAGACCAAAGTTGTAACCACCACACCTGTTCAACAAGGCATCATCAGTATTCAAAACAAAAAGGCATTCCAAATCACATAAAATTTTTATATGTATATATAAAACAAGTGGTAAGATTTTTACCCAAATAAAATACACATCGTAAGTGTAAACTGTTGAGGCTGTATATTCATGCAGTCTTTTAAGAATTATTTAAAATTATTTAAAATTTGATGATAACAGATCCAATCAGATACTCGACAAAAAGACACAGTTATAGTGTCTAAATTTAATTTTAATAACCAAAATGTATAGTTGCAACTAATTCAAAGCATACTTCCTAAAAAAGACTATAAAAGAAGCAGTTAAGAAATATAAAACACATTTTTGTTCCATTTTGCAAAGGGAAGGTGCAATAAGTGACCTTAATAAGGTCTGTATTGTGTAAGGTAAACTTTTCAAAGTACAGCAGCAAAAAGTTCAAGACCTAAGGTAACTTTTATACTTTAAGATGACAGAGATGTTACAGGCTTCATTTAAACCTGGGGGAGAGAATGCATTTAATAAGAGTTGCCATTCTAGCTCTTTTATTTCCAATAAGAGGGGTTGAGGACCCCCTCTTATACCAAGTTTTACCAGGTCAATGCCCATAAAACAAAAGCTGTGCCCGGGGTTTTCAAGAATATGTTTGGAAAGAGCATTATCCAATTTTTTGTTTTTTATGGCATAATTATGTTGGTAAACTCGGTCCCGTAATCTCCGGTCCGTTTTACCAACATAGAATGCAGGGCAACAGTTACAAAATGCTATGTAAACTACAGACCTGGTATCACAGCAAATCCTATAATTGATGGTAAATTTTTCCCCTTTTATGGTAAAAGAATTCCCAACTTTTAATAATCTGCACCAATTGCAGGTTCCACAAGTAAATGTCCCAGTTTGTCTAGATCGAGTACTTAAGGAGTCACTCGTTTGCAGAAGATCTTTTAAGTTTTTGCCCCTCTTAAAAACAAAGAGGGGGTAGGACCCCAAAACCTCAAGCAAGTGTGCATTATTTAAGATAAACTGCCAGTTTTTCTTGATATTCGAACACATAATGTTAACATGTTTGTTATGTGTGATGATAAAGCTAGACTTGAAATCACCTGTTTGATTAGGTTTGTAGTGCACGGACCTACTAAGTTCACATGAACTAGTACCGAATTCGACACTATAAGTGGATGTATCTAACATGTCAGTCACCTGCAAGGTGTTCTGTTTTGTACCTTGAAGGAGTGGCTGATAGAATCCTGAAGCTCTTTTTAAAGAAACTTCATTAATTAAGTTATCTAAAAGTTCACTCGGGTATCCCCTATTCAAAAACATGCTCCTAAGAGTGGAACACTCGTCTTCAAAGGCCACTAAGGTATTACACATACGTGTAGCTCTAACTAGTTGACCCTTGACGATTGATCTTTTTTGTTTCCAAGGGTGGTTGCTGGAAAAATGCAAAAAAGCATTACAATAAGTATGTTTCCTGAAAATGCTAGAAAGGATACAGGTGTTGTAGGGATCTTTAACAAGTTTGACATCCAAATAGTCAGTCTCACTGGTGGAAAATTTGTGTGTAAATTTTAAAAAAGTGCAAGACTCGTTCATGTTTTGAACCAAGCTAGTAACAGTGTCAGAATTGCCTTGAATAAGGACAAACACATCATCTAAAAAGCGTGTGTAAAATTGGGTGGCTTTTTTAAATTGAGGGTCCACAAAAAGAACAGTCTTTTCCCAATAAGCAACCACAAGGTTTGCCACACTACCTCCACATGGGAAACCCATAGCGATTCCCCTTTTCTGTAAGTAGTGGCAATTGTTAAAGATGAAAAAATTGGAAGATAAAATGATATCCAAAAGAAGGGTGACCACCTCAATTTCATCTTCCGGAGCTTGTAAATCTACTAACATAAGCTCTACCCATTCCATTGCTTCTTGATGTGGTATGGAGGTGTATAAGTCCACCACATCAATAGTTAAGAAGTTATTGGATGGGTTAAATGGAATGTCATTGATGGCTTTTAGGAAGGACCAAGAATCTTTGCAAATTTGCGGAAGTAACCTAAGGTATTTTCCTAGAATATAATCAACAACTTTTGCACAAGGGTGGGTAATGGAACATCTCCCATCCACAAGGGCTCGCATGGGTGGGTCCACTAAGTTCTTGTGAATTTTAGGGATCCCAAACATGACCGGAACTCTAGGGAAAGAAATGTTGATGAAATTGAAGGTATCTATGTTAATTCTCCCTTCAATAAACAAATCCCTAAAGTACCCTTTAATTTTGTTGTATTGGCCTGATGTTTCATTCAAAGATGAAACTTCATAGGCAGGGGAGTTCAGTACCTTAGACATTCTAGCAATATAATCATCTTTGTCAAAGATGACCAGACCCCCACCCTTGTCAGGTTTCATCACCCTGATAGGTAAATTCCGCAAATTATTCAAACTTGATCTTTGATCGGGTGAAATATTACTTTGGTTATTAAACCATTTAATGTTGTCAAACAATTGCCTAAAGTCCAGTTCACAAACATACTCAAAGGTATGTAAGATGGGATGGAGGGGAGGGTTAAAGGCACTTAACAATTTAAAAGGAGCTTTTTCTGTGTTAGGAACCCCGTTGAACAACACCTTAAGGTTAAGGTTACGTACAAAACATTTAAATTCGATTAAAAATTTTGATAAGCAAACCTTCTGGTCAGGAACAAAAGATAGACCAAAGGCTAGTAGTTCAATAAGTTCTTGTTCTATATTCACATTGAAAAAATTATACACAGTAAAGTCTCCTTTGTTGTTCTTCAAGATGGTAGGTTTACCAGAGGAAGTTGAAAAAACCCCAGCATTACTTTCTACTTCAGTCTGTTCCGGTTGTTTTTCCTCTGGTAATTCTTGCGCCCTAAAAAAGGCTTTGTTTGGTTGTTGTAATTAGGGCAATAGCCATGATTATTAAAGTTGGCCTTGATCCTGTTACTCCTCCTAGGTTGATGGGAAGATGTGCCCTCATCTCCATCCTCATGATCAAATTCCTGTTCCTCTAAAATGGTAGTAGAAGAAGTGCCACCACAATCGTTTTTACTTATGTTGTGTGTTTCAGGCAAATTCGTAGGTCCATTAGCTTTCTTGGTCAAATTAGGATAGGCGAGCTCATTAGCATAGGCTCGCCTATCTCTCATTAATTTCTTGTTTTTGTTTGTTTTTAATTTGACCAACAAAGCATCAATGCTTTCAAAAATCCGTTGGTAATCGTACTTATACCGGAGAAAATTGGTGTCAAGTTTAATTTTTTCATTAAGAACACTGGTTTCAGTCAATAAGCAGTCAATGTGCTTCGAATAATGGTTCACCATTAATTCAAGCAGTTCCAGCCCCTGTTTGTTAAACAGGCTGGAAAGGTCACTCGTAAAAGAAGGGTCATGAAATAATCCAGTAGGGGTAAAAGAGCTCCTCAGCCCTTTGGGTACAACCTTTTCTTTCATACACTGCTTGAAATAAGAAACTTCAAGCTGAAGTTTTTTTATTTTTAACATTTTGGTGTCTAAAAGTTTTAAATTGCTTGTAATACAATCATCTGAGTTACCTGTAGGATAAAGTCCTGTAGCCGGCGAGCCAGATGAGACGGGTGGTCCGAAATCCAGTGCTTCGATATTCTCAACCCATTCCCCAAAGGTAGGCACACCAATAAGCCCAGAGGTACTATTCCCATTGTTAGCATTAGTGTTTCCACTATTTAACGCCATGTTGTTGGAGCCAGATTGGATAGCGGCTGCTTGGCGCAAATGAATGTGATCATCTTGTCCTGGTAAAGGCATTGACCTGGTCGCGTCGGTAGTTTCCACAGATTGGGACCTCACGTTGGTTACCGTCTTCCGTTGGGGTTGACCAGGTGGTAACGAGCCCAATAAGCCGGATTCCAGCCTCTCACTGTTATTACCAAGTAAATTAGGTGTAGTAATGTGTGCAGTTGGCGCTACATTGGACTCTATCCTGTCCAACCGAGAATTGAGAGAATCCAAGCGCTGTGTTAATAACGCCATCAAAGTTTCAAAGTTATTTGGGTCTCCATTGATAGGTACATCATTAGAGGTAACGTTGCCCGACCCAAAAAGAATCGGAGTACTTGGACTTGACATTCCGCCACAAACAAACCAGTAAACACAAAAAGAATCAAAAACCGCTGAACAAAGATGCGGAAAGAGTCCAAAAGTACGCCAAAACCAAAGGTTAACGTATTTTATTAATAACGTTTTCGCTTCTGTTTAACAGGAGCTTCATCAGACAAATACAAACGGCGCAAAGTGCACTTTTTAAAACAACCAGGTGTACAGTATGATGTCATTTCCTTTGAGACCAAAGTTGTAACCACCACACCTGTTCAACAAGGCATCATCAGTATTCAAAACAAAAAGGCATTCCAAATCACATAAAATTTTTATATGTATATATAAAACAAGTGGTAAGATTTTTACCCAAATAAAATACACATCGTAAGTGTAAACTGTTGAGGCTGTATATTCATGCAGTCTTTTAAGAATTATTTAAAATTATTTAAAATTTGATGATAACAGATCCAATCAGATACTCGACAAAAAGACACAGTTATAGTGTCTAAATTTAATTTTAATAACCAAAATGTATAGTTGCAACTAATTCAAAGCATACTTCCTAAAAAAGACTATAAAAGAAGCAGTTAAGAAATATAAAACACATTTTTGTTCCATTTTGCAAAGGGAAGGTGCAATAAGTGACCTTAATAAGGTCTGTATTGTGTAAGGTAAACTTTTCAAAGTACAGCAGCAAAAAGTTCAAGACCTAAGGTAACTTTTATACTTTAAGATGACAGAGATGTTACAGGCTTCATTTAAACCTGGGGGAGAGAATGCATTTAATAAGAGTTGCCATTCTAGCTCTTTTATTTCCAATAAGAGGGGTTGAGGACCCCCTCTTATACCAAGTTTTACCAGGTCAATGCCCATAAAACAAAAGCTGTGCCCGGGGTTTTCAAGAATATGTTTGGAAAGAGCATTATCCAATTTTTTGTTTTTTATGGCATAATTATGTTGGTAAACTCGGTCCCGTAATCTCCGGTCCGTTTTACCAACATAGAATGCAGGGCAACAGTTACAAAATGCTATGTAAACTACAGACCTGGTATCACAGCAAATCCTATAATTGATGGTAAATTTTTCCCCTTTTATGGTAAAAGAATTCCCAACTTTTAATAATCTGCACCAATTGCAGGTTCCACAAGTAAATGTCCCAGTTTGTCTAGATCGAGTACTTAAGGAGTCACTCGTTTGCAGAAGATCTTTTAAGTTTTTGCCCCTCTTAAAAACAAAGAGGGGGTAGGACCCCAAAACCTCAAGCAAGTGTGCATTATTTAAGATAAACTGCCAGTTTTTCTTGATATTCGAACACATAATGTTAACATGTTTGTTATGTGTGATGATAAAGCTAGACTTGAAATCACCTGTTTGATTAGGTTTGTAGTGCACGGACCTACTAAGTTCACATGAACTAGTACCGAATTCGACACTATAAGTGGATGTATCTAACATGTCAGTCACCTGCAAGGTGTTCTGTTTTGTACCTTGAAGGAGTGGCTGATAGAATCCTGAAGCTCTTTTTAAAGAAACTTCATTAATTAAGTTATCTAAAAGTTCACTCGGGTATCCCCTATTCAAAAACATGCTCCTAAGAGTGGAACACTCGTCTTCAAAGGCCACTAAGGTATTACACATACGTGTAGCTCTAACTAGTTGACCCTTGACGATTGATCTTTTTTGTTTCCAAGGGTGGTTGCTGGAAAAATGCAAAAAAGCATTACAATAAGTATGTTTCCTGAAAATGCTAGAAAGGATACAGGTGTTGTAGGGATCTTTAACAAGTTTGACATCCAAATAGTCAGTCTCGCTGGTGGAAAATTTGTGTGTAAATTTTAAAAAAGTGCAAGACTCGTTCATGTTTTGAACCAAGCTAGTAACAGTGTCAGAATTGCCTTGAATAAGGACAAACACATCATCTAAAAAGCGTGTGTAAAATTGGGTGGCTTTTTTAAATTGAGGGTCCACAAAAAGAACAGTCTTTTCCCAATAAGCAACCACAAGGTTTGCCACACTACCTCCACATGGGAAACCCATAGCGATTCCCCTTTTCTGTAAGTAGTGGCAATTGTTAAAGATGAAAAAATTGGAAGATAAAATGATATCCAAAAGAAGGGTGACCACCTCAATTTCATCTTTCGGAGCTTGTAAATCTACTAACATAAGCTCTACCCATTCCATTGCTTCTTGATGTGGTATGGAGGTGTATAAGTCCACCACATCAATAGTTAAGAAGTTATTGGATGGGTTAAATGGAATGTCATTGATGGCTTTTAGGAAGGACCAAGAATCTTTGCAAATTTGCGGAAGTAACCTAAGGTATTTTCCTAGAATATAATCAACAACTTTTGCACAAGGGTGGGTAATGGAACATCTCCCATCCACAAGGGCTCGCATGGGTGGGTCCACTAAGTTCTTGTGAATTTTAGGGATCCCAAACATGACCGGAACTCTAGGGAAAGAAATGTTGATGAAATTGAAGGTATCTATGTTAATTCTCCCTTCAATAAACAAATCCCTAAAGTACCCTTTAATTTTGTTGTATTGGCCTGATGTTTCATTCAAAGATGAAACTTCATAGGCAGGGGAGTTCAGTACCTTAGACATTCTAGCAATATAATCATCTTTGTCAAAGATGACCAGACCCCCACCCTTGTCAGGTTTCATCACCCTGATAGGTAAATTCCGCAAATTATTCAAACTTGATCTTTGATCGGGTGAAATATTACTTTGGTTATTAAACCATTTAATGTTGTCAAACAATTGCCTAAAGTCCAGTTCACAAACATACTCAAAGGTATGTAAGATGGGATGGAGGGGAGGGTTAAAGGCACTTAACAATTTAAAAGGAGCTTTTTCTGTGTTAGGAACCCCGTTGAACAACACCTTAAGGTTAAGGTTACGTACAAAACATTTAAATTCGATTAAAAATTTTGATAAGCAAACCTTCTGGTCAGGAACAAAAGATAGACCAAAGGCTAGTAGTTCAATAAGTTCTTGTTCTATATTCACATTGAAAAAATTATACACAGTAAAGTCTCCTTTGTTGTTCTTCAAGATGGTAGGTTTACCAGAGGAAGTTGAAAAAACCCCAGCATTACTTTCTACTTCAGTCTGTTCCGGTTGTTTTTCCTCTGGTAATTCTTGCGCCCTAAAAAAGGCTTTGTTTGGTTGTTGTAATTAGGGCAATAGCCATGATTATTAAAGTTGGCCTTGATCCTGTTACTCCTCCTAGGTTGATGGGAAGATGTGCCCTCATCTCCATCCTCATGATCAAATTCCTGTTCCTCTAAAATGGTAGTAGAAGAAGTGCCACCACAATCGTTTTTACTTATGTTGTGTGTTTCAGGCAAATTCGTAGGTCCATTAGCTTTCTTGGTCAAATTAGGATAGGCGAGCTCATTAGCATAGGCTCGCCTATCTCTCATTAATTTCTTGTTTTTGTTTGTTTTTAATTTGACCAACAAAGCATCAATGCTTTCAAAAATCCGTTGGTAATCGTACTTATACCGGAGAAAATTGGTGTCAAGTTTAATTTTTTCATTAAGAACACTGGTTTCAGTCAATAAGCAGTCAATGTGCTTCGAATAATGGTTCACCATTAATTCAAGCAGTTCCAGCCCCTGTTTGTTAAACAGGCTGGAAAGGTCACTCGTAAAAGAAGGGTCATGAAATAATCCAGTAGGGGTAAAAGAGCTCCTCAGCCCTTTGGGTACAACCTTTTCTTTCATACACTGCTTGAAATAAGAAACTTCAAGCTGAAGTTTTTTTATTTTTAACATTTTGGTGTCTAAAAGTTTTAAATTGCTTGTAATACAATCATCTGAGTTACCTGTAGGATAAAGTCCTGTAGCCGGCGAGCCAGATGAGACGGGTGGTCCGAAATCCAGTGCTTCGGTATTCTCAACCCATTCCCCAAAGGTAGGCACACCAATAAGCCCAGAGGTACTATTCCCATTGTTAGCATTAGTGTTTCCACTATTTAACGCCATGTTGTTGGAGCCAGATTGGATACCGGCTGCTTGGCGCAAATGAATGTGATCATCTTGTCCTGGTAAAGGCATTGACCTGGTCGCGTCGGTAGTTTCCACAGATTGGGACCTCACGTTGGTTACCGTCTTCCGTTGGGGTTGACCAGGTGGTAACGAGCCCAATAAGCCGGATTCCAGCCTCTCACTGTTATTACCAAGTAAATTAGGTGTAGTAATGTGTGCAGTTGGCGCTACGTTGGACTCTATCCTGTCCAACCGAGAATTGAGAGAATCCAAGCGCTGTGTTAATAACGCCATCAAAGTTTCAAAGTTATTTGGGTCTCCATTGATAGGTACATCATTAGAGGTAACGTTGCCCGACCCAAAAAGAATCGGAGTACTTGGACTTGACATTCCGCCACAAACAAACCAGTAAACACAAAAAGAATCAAAAACCGCTGAACAAAGATGCGGAAAGAGTCCAAAAGTACGCCAAAACCAAAGGTTAACGTATTTTATTAATAACGTTTTCGCTTCTGTTTAACAGGAGCTTCATCAGACAAATACAAACGGCGCAAAGTGCACTTTTTAAAACAACCAGGTGTACAGTATGATGTCATTTCCTTTGAGACCAAAGTTGTAACCACCACACCTGTTCAACAAGGCATCATCAGTATTCAAAACAAAAAGGCATTCCAAATCACATAAAATTTTTATATGTATATATAAAACAAGTGGTAAGATTTTTACCCAAATAAAATACACATCATAAGTGTAAACTGTTGAGGCTGTATATTCATGCAGTCTTTTAAGAATTATTTAAAATTATTTAAAATTTGATGATAACAGATCCAATCAGATACTCGACAAAAAGACACAGTTATAGTGTCTAAATTTAATTTTAATAACCAAAATGTATAGTTGCAACTAATTCAAAGCATACTTCCTAAAAAAGACTATAAAAGAAGCAGTTAAGAAATATAAAACACATTTTTGTTCCATTTTGCAAAGGGAAGGTGCAATAAGTGACCTTAATAAGGTCTGTATTGTGTAAGGTAAACTTTTCAAAGTACAGCAGCAAAAAGTTCAAGACCTAAGGTAACTTTTATACTTTAAGATGACAGAGATGTTACAGGCTTCATTTAAACCTGGGGGAGAGAATGCATTTAATAAGAGTTGCCATTCTAGCTCTTTTATTTCCAATAAGAGGGGTTGAGGACCCCCTCTTATACCAAGTTTTACCAGGTCAATGCCCATAAAACAAAAGCTGTGCCCGGGGTTTTCAAGAATATGTTTGGAAAGAGCATTATCCAATTTTTTGTTTTTTATGGCATAATTATGTTGGTAAACTCGGTCCCGTAATCTCCGGTCCGTTTTACCAACATAGAATGCAGGGCAACAGTTACAAAATGCTATGTAAACTACAGACCTGGTATCACAGCAAATCCTATAATTGATGGTAAATTTTTCCCCTTTTATGGTAAAAGAATTCCCAACTTTTAATAATCTGCACCAATTGCAGGTTCCACAAGTAAATGTCCCAGTTTGTCTAGATCGAGTACTTAAGGAGTCACTCGTTTGCAGAAGATCTTTTAAGTTTTTGCCCCTCTTAAAAACAAAGAGGGGGTAGGACCCCAAAACCTCAAGCAAGTGTGCATTATTTAAGATAAACTGCCAGTTTTTCTTGATAATCGAACACATAATGTTAACATGTTTGTTATGTGTGATGATAAAGCTAGACTTGAAATCACCTGTTTGATTAGGTTTGTAGTGCACGGACCTACTAAGTTCACATGAACTAGTACCGAATTCGACACTATAAGTGGATGTATCTAACATGTCAGTCACCTACAAGGTGTTCTGTTTTGTACCTTGAAGGAGTGGCTGATAGAATCAGCTGTTTGTGAACTGGACTTTAGGCAATTGTTTGACAACATTAAATGGTTTAATAACCAAAGTAATATTTCACCCGATCAAAGATCAAGTTTGAATAATTTGCGGAATTTACCTATCAGGGTGATGAAACCTGAAAAGGGTGGGGGTCTGGTCATCTTTGACAAAGATGATTATATTGCTAGAATGTCTAAGGTACTGAACTCCCCTGCCTATGAAGTTTCATCTTTGAATGAAACATCAGGCCAATACAACAAAATTAAAGGGTACTTTAGGGATTTGTTTATTGAAGGGAGAATTAACATAGATACCTTCAATTTCATCAACATTTCTTTCCCTAGAGTTCCGGTCATGTTTGGGATCCCTAAAATTCACAAGAACTTAGTGGACCCACCCATGCGAGCCCTTGTGGATGGGAGATGTTCCATTACCCACCCTTGTGCAAAAGTTGTTGATTATATTCTAGGAAAATACCTTAGGTTACTTCCGCAAATTTGCAAAGATTCTTGGTCCTTCCTAAAAGCCATCAATGATATTCCATTTAACCCATCCAATAACTTCTTAACTATTGATGTGGTGGACTTATACACCTCCATACCACATCAAGAAGCAATGGAATGGGTAGAGCTTATGTTAGTAGATTTACAAGCACTGAAAGATGAAATTGAGGTGGTCACCCTTCTTTTGGATATCATTTTATCTTCCAATTTTTTCATCTTTAACAATTGCCACTACTTACAGAAAAGGGGAATCGCTATTGGTTCCCCATGTGGAGGTAGTGTGGCAAACCTTGTGGTTGCTTATTGGGAAAAGACTGTTCTTTTTGTGGACCCTCAATTTAAAAAAGCCACCCAATTTTACACACGCTTTTTAGATGATGTGTTTGTCCTTATTCAAGGCAATTCTGACACTGTTACTAGCTTGGTTCAAAACATGAACGAGTCTTGCACTTTTTTAAAATTTACACACAAATTTTCCACCAGCGAGACTGACTATTTGGATGTCAAACTTGTTAAAGATCCCTACAACACCTGTATCCTTTCTAGCATTTTCAGGAAACATACTTATTGTAATGCTTTTTTGCATTTTTCCAGCAACCACCCTTGGAAACAAAAAAGATCAATCGTCAAGGGTCAACTAGTTAGAGCTACACGTATGTGTAATACCTTAGTGGCCTTTGAAGACGAGTGTTCCACTCTTAGGAGCATGTTTTTGAATAGGGGATACCCGAGTGAACTTTTAGATAACTTAATTAATGAAGTTTCTTTAAAAAGAGCTTCAGGATTCTATCAGCCACTCCTTCAAGGTACAAAACAGAACACCTTGCAGGTGACTGACATGTTAGATACATCCACTTATAGTGTCAAATTCGGTACTAGTTCGTGTGAACTTAGTAGGTCCGTGCACTACAAACCTAATCAAACAGGTGATTTCAAGTCTAGCTTTATCATCACACATAACAAACATGTTAATATTATGTGTTCGATTATCAAGAAAAACTGGCAGTTTATCTTAAATAATGCACACTTGCTTGAGGTTTTGGGGTCCTGCCCCTCTTTGTTTTTAAGAGGGGCAAAAACTTAAAAGATCTTCTGCAAACGAGTGACTCCTTAAGTACTCGATCTAGACAAACTGGGACATTTACTTGTGGAACCTGCAATTGGTGCAGATTATTAAAAGTTGGGAATTCTTTTGCCATAAAAGGGGAAAAATTTACCATCAATTATAGGATTTGCTGTGATACCAGGTCTGTAGTTTACATAGCATTTTGTAACTGTTGCCCTGCATTCTATGTTGGTAAAATGGACCGGAGATTACGGGACCGAGTTTACCAACATAATTATGCCATAAAAAACAAAAAATTGGATAATGCTCTTTCCAAACATATTCTTGAAAACCCGAGCACAGCTTTTGTTTTATGGGCATTGACCTGGTAAAACTTGGTATAAGAGGGGGTCCTCAACCCCTCTTATTGGAAATAAAAGAGCTAGAATGGCAACTCTTATTAAATGCATTCTCTCCCCCAGGTTTAAATGAAGCCTGTAACATCTCTGTCATCTTAAAGTATAAAAGTTACCTTAGGTCTTGAACTTTTTGCTGCTGTACTTTGAAAAGTTTACCTTACACAATACAGACCTTATTAAGGTCACTTATTGCACCTTCCCTTTGCAAAATGGAACAAAAATGTGTTTTATATTTCTTAACTGCTTCTTTTATAGTCTTTTTTAGGAAGTATGCTTTGAATTAGTTGCAACTATACATTTTGGTTATTAAAATTAAATTTAGACACTATAACTGTGTCTTTTTGTCGAGTATCTGATTGGATCTGTTATCATCAAATTTTAAATAATTTTAAATAATTCTTAAAAGACTGCATGAATATACAGCCTCAACAGTTTAAACTTACAATGTGTATTTTATTTGGGTAAAAATCTTACCACTTGTTTTATATATACATATAAAAATTTTATGTGATTTGGAATGCCTTTTTGTTTTGAATACTGATGATGCCTTGTTGAACAGGTGTGGTGGTTACAACTTTGGTCTCAAAGGAAATTACATCATACTGTACACCTGGTTGTTTTAAAAAGTGCACTTTGCGCCGTTTGTATTTGTCTTATGAAGCTCCTGTTAAACAGAAGCGAAAACGTTATTAATAAAATACGTTAACCTTTGGTTTTGGCGTACTTTTGGACTCTTTCCGCATCTTTGTTCAAGCTTTTAATAATATAATTTGTTATTGTGTTGTAGAATTTGGACTTTACCTGCAAAGATATGTCAAATGTTTAATTTCTAATAAATGTATGCTTTCTTTAAATTGCTAAAGCTGCATTGTGTTTGTCTGTATATCACATGACAGTTAAATGATTAACTTCTGAAAATGTGTTAAACTTTCAATAAAACTTCCTGTTTCAACATGCTTTTGAGCCTCTTGATCTCCTTTTTTTATTTATAAAAAGTTGTTGTCAAGACATTTTCCCCACCCCTGTATTTTTTTTTTGCAGTGTGTATGTGTGTGTGTGTGTGTGTGTGTGTGTGTGTGTGTGTGTGTGTGTGTGTGTGTGTGTGTGGTGGGGGGGCAGATAATGAGGCCCTCAACCTGATCTTCAAATGGCCTAGCAACTCCTCTGGTCAAGAACTCTTCTTTCTGAAGTGGGTGTGTCATGCAGACTAGATTAAACTTGAGAAAAAATGAGGAAGCATTTTTAGAGCTATGTGAAAAACCTTAGAAACAGTGATAGTCTTGTAATTATAGCACACTCTTCGTCCTCCGATTAAAAAGTGTTCTACAGTGCTAATCAGCTATATTACACTTTGAAACAAAGGGGAAAAGAAAAGAACACGACATTGCAAGTCTGTTAGCTAAGCTGAGATAAGGGGGAGATGCTCAGAAAATATAGAGAAGAAAGAGGTTCAGTGTTGCCAAACTTACATTAATATTGTATGGGCCATTATTATCCTAAATATTTTGTCAATGTCACATTCATCTAGCTATGTTAAAGTAAATGAGAAAGGAATATTTTCTAATCTCTCTTCTGTTGGTCTTACATGTTAGATCTGTATGGAATGTACAGTTTTTGATTCTTACTTTAAGCCTAGCATTGTTGCCTCACAGCAGGAGGTTCTCTAGTTCAATTCTCGGCTGGAGTGCCTTCTGTGTGGAGTCTGCATGTCGTCCCCATGGTCGAGTGGCGTTCGAAAGACATGTGTGAAATGGGCATGCCTTAGTTGAAGGTTGGGCGTCAAGCTGACACCTCAGCACCGTAAAAATCTACTGCCAATCATTAGCGGACTGGAGTTCCACTGTGGTGACCCCTAACATGGAAAATCCAAAAGAAGAACAAACTTTAAGCCTGTGTTGGTGGGATAGAGCGATAAGAAACACAACTGAATGTGTTGTCATTGCAAAAAATTGAAGGTTTAAATCCAGATAGTATGCTGTTTGAGAGTGTTAATGTATATTTATTCAGCATATGATCAGTTTGGAAGACAGAATTTTCAATATTATTCCCTGATGTTTGCCACTATTTAAAATGCTTTTCTTTTATTGGGTCCATCATTTGCATGCCATTTCATCAAAGCACACCTTGGACTGATAGTATTACAAGCCATGAAGAAGAGTCCACTGTCAAGGTACAAACTGAGAAATTTAATTTGGAATACTACTATCATTAGTACATTTTAGATTGGCACAGGTGTGTTTTTTAAAAACATTCTGAACAGTAAGTGAAGAAATTCTACATCTCACCTAAGTATCACTGAAGCAAACTGTATTAAAGAAACAAGACAGATTATATAGGGTTTAATTACAGCTAGCAGATACATTTTTTAAAACTGAATGTAGAATAACTACTGAATACTAATATGTCGCATATGTAATGCATATGATAAAATGTTCCATATCTTACCTGTAGTTCATGTGAGTTGAGGTTGTAAAGGTGCTGTTGTTATCTAATTACTTGTTGTCCTTATTAATAACAGTAGTGTCATATGACAAGTTGTAAAGTGTATAACACAAAAAGATCTGTCACATACTCAGAATCATACCTCATGATAGTAAGAAATATTACTTAAGGGCATACTTTGTGTCCTGCCTAATTGTATGTTGTCTGCCAAGCATGATCTCCTGTCATTGTCTGTATGTCCCCTTTCTAAGCCAGTGATACAAGATGATGCACTGATGATGTATAGCACACATGCTGCCTGTAATGTTTAAAGCAGATGTGAAAATGCTGCATGTATCTTGGTAATGGTATAACTGTTGATGAATGGAAATACAAGTCATGTTTGTCCCTGTTTTTTTGTGGTTTGAATATAATATATATATATATATATATATATATATATATATATATATATATATATATATATATGTGTGTGTGTGTGTGTGTGTGTGTGTGTGTGTGTGTGTGTATACATATATATATATATATATATATATATATATATATATATATATAGACATTTTTTTTTGCCTTTGTGATATGCAAACTCCTTGGCAGAGTGCAAACAGGGCTCACTGCCGAAGTAAAAATTAAAAAATTTAATTTCTGTAGCCTTATGCAATATTTGAAATGAGAGAATGAAATGCATCTGACTCTACCACTTTCTTTGGCACAGTCTGTAAATGTAGTGACTCTGAGCCAGTAACAGAATTGCTCTATGGTTAAAACCCATAGTGCATGAAGGGAATGCTTAAATTATTAGACAAAAGTCAAGTTTTACTTTCATCACAACTTTGTATTTTTTTTCTGTTTCTCATCTTCTGTACTTGCTAGCTGTTTAGCAGCATGCAATCCAGCTTATCTGCTTAATGGAAATAAGGGAACATTTTTATTAGGGGAACTTTCTGTAATATAAACAGGCTTTGCAGCAAGGTCTGGATTTTAGCACTCTGGACAATACTTAGTTGAGAACATCCACCTGTCCTGTAAATATCTCTGTAGCACAAGGTGTAAGTACATTGAGGTTAGAGACATAACAAAAGTGATCCAGGGTTTGAATTCAGATCACACTTGTTTTTACAAAGGGTGCCATAATGCCATTTTTCTCAACACTTTGATTAAGAAAATAACACTGTAAGATATGTATCAGTAATGCTTCGATACCTACACTTCTCTAGGTAGCATATCTCATTAATGATTTACTTATGAAAACCAGTTGGTTTGTATATAATTGTTTAAGCATGGCAATTATGATAATTGATTACAAATGCACTTGTATATCTATGTTGGGAACAATAGTTTAGTTAAAAATCATCTTGACACCTCACTTAGCAAAACTATGTGTTGTGAAGTATGTATGTATCATACCCCATCCTGTATTACTCAGCTCATGAAAGTCTATGCATCTGAAATATATTTACAAATAGTAAAAAAAAATGAATAAATAAAAAAGAAAGAAACTAGTGGTCTTAAAACTTTGCTGATGCGCTCAGTTACAACAATTTCCAAAAATCATAAAACCCAAGTGGTGTTCCAAAGTCTCAAGGCTTTATTCGTCACAGACAAAAAATCTTCAGTAACAAAAGAAATAGAAATATTTTAACAATATTAAACATATTAGCTTTTATATAGTAACTAGTACTTGCATTTTGTTTAATTTTAAACCACCCTCTTCAAGGCAAACAGTATAAACAGGGCCATAAAAGTGTATTTAAGAACAAGTACCCACCCCCATGCACTACTACTGATTAGATCAAAGTAAATCTTAGTTAAGGAAAACACTACCTATCTATTTGCAACCAGCAATCAGGTATTAAGAAGAAAAGCATAAAATACACATAAAAAGACTTTTAACTAAAATTGTTTTTGGCTACCTAATGCAATAAAGCCTTTATCAGGTCTGTGACAAGAACTAAAATCAGGAAAAAAACACATAATCTAATTAGAACACTGTAAATATGAAACTGCATCTGTCTAATAGTATAATTTAGTAAATATACACCCCGTGTGTATTAGTGTACGTAAAAAAAAAAACTAATTCGCATTCAATACAGAGCAGGACACTTTCTGAATGAGAATACACCTGATACAAACATACCATAAAGATGTTCATAAATGTGATGTAACACAAAGTCATATGTGTCTCTCAGTCTCTGAGTCCCTCATCAACTCTTCTGTCTCATTATGTTATACTTTAACATATTTAGCAGGCTGATGGATGACCTGCTCATCTTACATCATATGGCTCCTCTCCGTACTGTGAGGAAGTATAGTTCCCACACTTCATAAGACATCCTGCCCTAGACACATTGTTAGGATACGTGCTGAGTGATAATAATTATTTCAAAATACATAACATACTGATCACGTTTAACAGACTGTACACCCAATTAACTTTTGATTTTCCTTGAAGCATGGCTTAAAGCATGGCTGATAGAAAGTAAGTATAAAAGTTTATTTCACTATCATTGCTGACACAGTTTGGGTCATCATCATATTTAGGATACTCATTCCTATGTAGTCTTACAGTCATGATCAAAATGACTCATAATAATCACATTCTAACACTGTAAAATTATTTGCATATTGGACTTGAACCGTGTTTCATCATTGCTTTTTCATTTAACTCATTTAGTTTATACCTTATGCCACAGAGAAAGGTGGAAAACAGCTGAATTTTCAACTCTCAGTACTTTCCAGAGTGCTGATGGCCACACATAGCTGCTAAGCCTGTTTGCAATACAGAAAGCTAACCAAATTAAAGTTTTCACTTTTTTTCCTTTAGCAATGAACCCTGTTTGCTTAAGACCTAACCAAATGGGCAGGCATCACAATTCATTTTTGAATAAAGCTTTGGCCCTACATTTTAAAGATAGAGCTTAACATGCAATGAGTTTAACTGCAAGACACTGAGAAGGTACTGCCATGAGAAATTTTGACATCATTACATGTTAAAGTCAGAAAAAAACTCTCTGCATGTAGGACCAGGTGCAAGGCAGGAACAGATACAAGTAGACAAAAATTGCCAGCACCACGTACAGTGAAAAGCATCAAATGAGGCTAGTAAATTAAATACATAAGTATTTTATTCAGGTATAATAAGCATCCCAGCCCGGTTTCAGCCAACAGGCTTTCCACAGTGGGAATAAAAGTAGTAACAACCTTGAAGTGACACACATATATATATATATATATATATATATATATATATATATATATATATATATATTCATGTATGTATATAACATGAATCATCCTATAGGATTCTTCCCAAAGTGATCTTCCCAACATTCAAATTGTTTCCTGTGTGAAAAATAAAAAGAGAATGAAAAGTTATACAATAAAACCACATTATTAGTATATAATGTAATTAATAAAAGTAAAAAATAAAACACATAATATTATAAATGGTCATTCAAACCGGGTGAAAACAAAGCACCCAGCTTAATGATCCAATACTTCTCTTTTTTAGTGAGGATTGAATGCTATCCTTGTTTGTTGGATCTGTCACCAAGAATTCTGTCAATAATAATGAACTGGAATCTGGCTGAGTTGTGTTGCAAGCAGTGTCTATATAGGGCATTGGTCTCTCTCTTGGTTCGTATGTCACTACGGTGCTCAGACATACGTAATCAAAGTGGTTGTGATGTTTGCCCAACATAAAATGAACCACATGTACACGTTCCAAGGTACACCACCCAATCACTATTACAATTGCCAAAACATTTTATGTCAAAGATCCTGTCAGTGTTATTACTGGTGAACTGTTTTGATGTGAAAATGAATGGACATGATGAGCAATGACCACAATTGTAGGTATACCATAATTTGTCACCTGTCATAGTTAGTTGGTGGTGTGTGGCTCCAGCAGAACTTACCCTTTTAAAATGTGAAAAAAATAACCCAAGTGTCCTGCCTCTTCTATATCCATGCTTACATACATCACCACTCAAAGGTGTAAGTTCAGCATTAGCAGTAAGAATTTTCCAATGTTTGGACATAACATTCCTAATTAGGTTGATGTTGCGTCCAAATGTTCTGATGAATCGAATGGATTCATCCTGTTCAGTCTGAGTTTTTCACGATATGTAAAAAGTGAGGTTCTAGTTGAGTTGGAAGCAACTTGTTGGGCACCCTGGATGTCTGGCTCCTTGTAACCGCTAGCTATAAACCTGTTGGCCAGATCCTGTTGGGATTTTTCATAGTAATTTTCTGAGGAGCAAATTCTGCGAATCCTGAGGAATTGAGATTTAGGTATGTTTCAGATGATGTGGTTGGGTTGCATACTCATTGCATTTAGTAAGTTATTGTACTGGGGATATTTGCAAAATGTTTTACTTTGTAAAGTGTCATCTGGATTCCGAATTATGGTAACATCCAAATAATTGATCTCATTCCTATCACAGTTTAAGGTAAATTCAGTTCCCCATTTGTTCTGGTTGAGATACAGTACAAATTCCGCCAAATATTCCTCATCCGAATGCCAAACATATGTGTAAAAATCCAACGACCATCCAAATACCTACGCCAAATGTCAAGTTCCTCAAGATATAGATTGTGTGTGGAGTCATAAATGAGATGCTCCTCAATGTATCCCATAAACAAGTCTGCATATATAGGAGAAAATGATGCTCCCATCGCAGTGCTCTTGAGCTGCCAGTAACATTCTCCCTGAAAATGAAAAACATTTTTATTGCGAACATGCTCAGCCATGCAGACCAAAAGTGTGTTAAAGGCTACCAGATATAATTGGGCTTTGTCTAACCAAAAATTGAGGGCTTCCAATCCAGCCCGATGTGGTATATTGGTATATAGAGCCTTGACATCCAAGGTGCAGAGTGGCCAATCTGGTTCCAGTTGGCTATCAGAAATGATATGTAAAAATTGTGTAGTGTCCTGTATTTTGGCACGAATAAGGCCAAGTAGTGGTTTGAGATATAGTGTGAGGAACTCAGATAGTGGTTCAGTCAAAGAACCCATACCAGATACAATTGGTCTTCCAGGAGGCTTATTAAGGCATTTATGTATCTTGGGTAAAATATATAATGTTTGTTTCTGTGGATCTTGAACCATGAGATGTGTCTTCACCATATCAGATATAATACTCTCTGAGATGGCCACATCCAAAAAATCATCAATTTCCCGCTTGAAGTTCAGAGTGGGGTCAGTAGGCATCTTCATATAATGGGAAGGATTGGAAAGTTGTCTATTTCCCTCCTCTAGATAATAATCAGTTATTCGTTAAGCCTTACAATGTTTTTTTCACGGCTTTTTTTGTTTCTCTTGCTGAGGACATAAACCTCATGGCGTGAACATTTATATGTGATTAGATATATGAACGAGGGTTATTTTCATGGATGTGTAGCTGTTTTTGGCAACAATCAGTGTCTTTTGGCTGATAGAAATACAGAACTGGTCTTGGTTACAAAATACTGTCAGGAAACTTTATTTTTCTTTATGTTTCAATAGGTGTACTCCAATAAGTCGACTTGGATGCATTTACTGGGAATCTAACTAACTTTGGACATTGCTATTACAATCTATATGGCTCTAACAAACCGGATATATATGCTGGGATTAATGCCGGATTCCAGCTATTGAATTTATGATTTTGGGGCTATTGTTGTATGGAACTGGACGTGGAAATGTCATGCTTGGAACAAATCTGGGTACTACAAAGATATAACCCTATTTTTCACCAGTGGGACTACTATTGGATTTTTACACATATGTTGAATGTTATAACTGTATTTAACTAGCCTCTACGGTTATTTAATATTTAAGAACTATTATTTCATGTACTATCTAGTTGTATGTTCATACTGTTATAAGTGTTTTTCATATACTTACTGCCATCATATGATTGAGTGATTATTCATTTATTTAATTTTAACACAACTGATAGGTTGCTTTGACAGTTCAATACCAGTTTTGATACCGCCTAAACTAGATTGAGTTATATTGAGCTAAACTTGCTATACTGTTTCATAGGGTCGGATAATACTTTTGTTTTTCCATTTCATCTTTTATAACATATATGAATGTTTACACCTTTTGATTCCAAATGCAGAATAAATGAAACAGTTATTATTTTTTGATGTAAAATGGCAACAGGCCTTAAATCAACAAGGGACAGAAGCATACTGTTTTTTGGAGGGGTTTTATACGTAGAGTGTCATCCAGGGGGCTAAACCTCAATACAGTATATCTTCATATTCTTATTTTATGAAGCCTTACTACTAGTTCTTTAGGAACACTCTGAGTACTTATGCTTGTATATTTACAATTACCTATCAGTGTTCTGGCTGAAACTAATCTCTAAAGCGAATTGTACTTTTAATTTGTATCAGTTCATGGCCAGAGCATATCGGTCACTATTATATATACCTAGGTTTATTGGCATAATTTTTGGTTGGTACCAGGATTGCCTCTCTGATACATCGGTTTAAGTTATCAGACTGGATATATAGGGTTATTAGCTCAGAACTTTTGACAGCTTACAGCATATACTATTATTTTGACTTTTTCCTACAAACAGTAATGCATTTGCTTTGGGATCCGAAAAGATCTATCATTTCTACAGCTTATTGTCATGGATCTTGAAACAATACTTCAGGGGCTTTGTGCCAATAAAAATGACATTGGTGTTCTTGGTATACCAAATGAGAATGGTATTCCACAATAAACTGATCCAGTTGATGGCTGCAACATTGCTTTTCATAAACTTAGTAAAAGTATGAAAAGTTTGAGAACAAACATATGGCATTTGAGGCTTTTTAAAGCCTATATGAATAAGGAAATAACCCCTAGGGGTCTGAGAATCAAAACTCAAACTTTAGTAAGTAAAATTGATGAAACTTTGAACAACGAATTGTATCAAGCCCAACAACAGGCATCTATGAACTTTGTTCGAATATTAAGTTCTTATTATGAGAGAACCATTGAAACTAACATCAAAGAGGTTGGTGACCTGTGTGGGGAAGTCAAAATTTATGAGGGACACTCACAATTCTCTATATGCCTCAATAAGCTGTCAAAAGAACTACTGGTATTTGAAAAACAAATCAAGGACAAGAAAATCAAAAAATTCAATAGAGATCTAACCAATTACCAGAGGGGATGACCTTTTGACACTACCAAAAATGTTAGATTTATGGATATCAGACAGAACCCTGGTAGGAACAAAAAAAGACCCAGATCAATATTGAAGGGGTCTCACATGTACAGCAGTACATCAGAGGAGGATTCCTCCACTACAGACACTGAAGGGACTAACACTGGGAATCCCCAGCTTCCAAGATATCTAAAAACCAGACCCATTCTTTAAATGCATTAGGAGGAGGGGTGGGAGAAAACATAGAAGGTACAAAGATAGATACAATCGAGGGTCTTCTACAAACATTTATGAGACAATAGATTGTAACATTTTGAACATTTCTAAAACTGTTTTAACAGAGGACAAAAAGAAACTTTTGAATAATGATTTGGACTTTGTTCCTGGATTTTTTGTTGATGAATCAGACATAGTTAATGATATTAAAGACTTTTGTTGCAGGATTAACCTCAAAATTTTTTTGGGTCTAGATCTAACTCTAAAAGATCTAATGAATTCACATTTCATAAATCCAACTTTGTACCACCTATGAATCTCAATGTAGCTGTCTTTCAACAAGCAGTACTCAGGGATATACACTTTAAGTTGGATCAGTTTATTCCCTTGAAACACAATCTATCTATCAATGAACAACAGGCATTGCAACAATTTAGGGACAACAAAAATATCGTCATTACCTAGGCTGACAAGGGTGGGGTCATAGTTATCATGGACACGGATTATTATCTGGGGGAGGGAAATGGACAACTTTCCAACCCTTCCCATTATATGAAGATGCCTATTGACCCCACTCTGAGCTTCAAGCGGGAAATTGATGACTTTTTGGATCTGGCCATCTCAGAGGGTATCATATCTGATATGGTGAAGATACATCTCATGGTTCAAGATCCACAGAAACAAACATTATATCTTTTACCCAAGATACATACATGCCTTAATAAGCCTCCTGAAGACCAATTGTATCTGGTATGGGTTCTTTGACTGAACCACTATCTGAGTTCCTCACACTATATCTCAAACCACTACTTGGCCTTATCCATGCCAGAATACAGGACACTACACAATTTTTACATGTCATTTCTGATAGCCAACTGGAACCAGATTGGCTACTCTGCACCCTGGATTTTAAGGCTCTATATACCAATATACACATTGGGCTGGATTGGAAGCCCTCAATTTTTGGTTAGACAAAGCCCAATTATATCCGGTAGCCTTTAACACACTTTTGGTCTGCATGACCGAGCATGTTCTCAATAACAATGTTTTTCATTATTTTCAGGGAGAATGTTACTGGCTGCTCAAGGGCACTGTGATGGGAGCATCCTTTGCTCCCATATATGCAGACTTGTTTATGGGATACATTGAGGAGCATCTCATTTATGACTCCACACACAATCTATATCTTGAGGAACTTGACATTTGGTGTAGGTATTTGGACGATTGTTGGTTGGTTTGGCGTTCGGATTTGGAATATCGGAATTTGTACTGTATCTCAACCAGAACAAATGGGGTATTGAATTTACCTTAACCTGTGATAGGAATGAGATAATTTTTTTGGATGTTACCATAATTCGGAATCCAAATGACACTTTACAAAGTAAAACATTTTGCAAATACCCCCAGTACAATAATTTACTACATGCAACGAGTATGCACCCCACCCCATCCACATCATCCGAAACATACCCAAATCTCAATTCCTCAGGATTCGCAGAATTTGCTCCTCAGAAAATGACTATGAAAAATCTCAACAGGATCTGACCAACAGGTTTAGAGCTAGGGTTAGAAGGAGCCGGACATCCAGGGTGCCCAACAAGTTGCTTCCAACTCAACTAGAACCTCACTTCTTACATATTGTGAAAAAACTCAGATTGAACAGGATGAATCCATTCGATTCATCACAACATTTGGACGCAACATCAACCTAATTAGGAATGTTATGTCCAAACATTGGAACATTCTTACTGCTAATGATGAACTTACACCTTTGATTGGTGATGTATGTAAGTATGGATGTAGAAGAGGCAGGACACTTGGGTCATTTTTTTCACATTTTAAAAGGGTAAGTTCTGCTGGAGCCATACACCACCAACTAATTATGACAGGTGACAAACTATGGGGTACCTACAATTGTGGTCATTGCTCATCATGTCCATTCATTTTCACATCAAAACAGTTCACCAGTAAAAACACTGACAGTATCTTTGACATAATTTTTTTTGGCAATTGTAATAGTGATTGTGTGGTGTACCTTGCAACATGTACATGTGGTTCATTTTATGTTGGACAAACATCACAACCACTTCGAGTACGTATGTCTGAGCACCGTAGTGACATACGAACCAAGAGAGAGACCAATGCCCTATATAGACACTGCTTACAACACAACTTAGCCAGATTCCAGTTCACTATTATTGACAGAATTCTTGGTGACAGATCCAACAAACAAGGATGGCATTCAATCCTCACTAAAAAAGAGAAGTATTGGATCATTAAACTGGGTGCTTTGTTTTCACCCAGTTTGAATGACCATTTATAATATTATGTGTTTTATTTTTTACTTTTATTAATTACATTATATACTAATAATGTGGTTTTATTGTATAACTTTTCATTCTCTTTTTATTTTTCACACAGGAAACAATTTGAATGTTGGGATGATCACTTTGGGAAGAATCCTATTGGATGATTCATGTTTTATATATATATATATATATATATATATATATATATATATATATATATATATGTGTGTGTGTGTGTGTCACTTCAAAGTTGTTGTTACTTTTATTCCCACTGAGGAAAGCCTGTTGGCTGAAACCGGGCTGGGATGCTTATTATACCTGAATAAAATACTTATGTATTTAATTTACTAGCCTCATTTGATACTTTTCACTGTACTTGGTGCTGGCAATTTTTGTCTAATCATTACATGTTAAGCATGAACATACAACAGATCCATTCTAGATTTAATCACAATCAGACCATTTTCTCTCTGCCCCTTATTTGCGCAAAGGTTGGCAGGGAGCACCACTGAACATTGTTACTTCACATTCCTAGTTCAACACCTCAAACTGGAATTGTGCATGCAGTAATACTTTATCAACATCTGTGCCATTGAGTTTCTGTGCAATGCACTTTAGGAAGAGAGTCTGAACACAGGTAAGTCTTGTTCCTGCATGTTATTACTTCGTTACATGGAAATGGCTGACTGTACACAAGTAACCTGCAGTGAACTGTGTGGTTGACTGGAAACTTCATTCTGTGCAGTTATATCTGTACTGCAGCATTTACACTTGCAAATTATATAGAACCACATAAAGCCTTGGAACACATGCTTCATCATTACTTAGACCTACTGCATTGGAACATTAAGGACTGTTTTGTATTGATAGTGTATATTTTCCATGCACAAGCAGATACTATTGTTAATAATAGTAGCATTCATTAATGCTTATGTATCATCATCATAACCTGGTAAGCCATGAATGCTTCATTGTTCATCCTGTGTTTCACAAGTGTGCAAACATCATGTAAAATAGGTATATGTTAGTCTCAGTTCTGCAATATACATTAATGACAGAATAGCTAACCTAAGTATATGTTTATTATTGATCAGAAGATCACACTTCTTCATATCAACAAATATGGCTTTGCACAAAAACTTCAACAGCACAATATCTTCTATGACACAAAATGAGGACCTAATACTATGTACACTGCACTGTCATGTTATAAAATACTTAGCTTGCGTTAAGTAGTCTGTCCTCTTAACTGGGCAACTAGATAGGTATGGGCTCTATCTCATAGCAGTCAATGTGTTTGTGTTTGTGGAGAGGGGGATCTGTACAGAGTTGGGTGAATTTGACTTTACATACTGCTAGCCTCACTGAACTAGAAATCTAGAGAAACTTACACTTGAGGTCACTCAACATCAGTGTCACACCCTTTTCCCAACATCATCTTCTCTGCAACACAATGATGATGTCATCCTCTATAAAGTGAACTCTCACACTGTAGAAGTCTGTCTTCTGCTGTGGCACTTACATAAGTATGCTGTCCTCTAGATTGTGCAGATTATGTAATTAGATAGGTAAGGGCTTGTAATCTTACAGCAGTCAACTTGTGTGAATGAGTGGCTTTGTAGAGAGTTGGGTAAATATGACCTCATGTACTGCTTCCCTCACTAAACTAGCAGTCTAAAGAAACTCTTTACACTGGAGGATGAGTCCACATTATTGTCAGACCCTTCTCCCAACATACTCTTCTCTGCAACACAACGAGGATGTCATCTTCTATAAAGTTTACTTTCACAGTGTAGAAGTCAGACTTCTGCAGTGCCACTCGAATTAAGTACTGTATTCTCTAGACTGTGCAGCTAGATAGGAAGGAGGTTCTACTCACACAGCAGCCAACTTCTGTGTGTGTGTGATACTACAGCCATAGCATCACTGGAGGATTAATTCAACAGCTATGCTCATTTGCCTCGCACTTGGGAGAAACATTTACATAGTTAGATAATCCCACGTCCCTTTTCCTTCTGTCCACAGACACATACTGTCTGCAACACACTGATGAAGTAATCCTTTCAAAAATGCACTCTCATTCTACTAACATCAGACGTCTCCTCTAGTATATGCATATAATGCCTTTGCAGGTAGATTGTGTCAGTATTTAGATAGGGAGTTTGAATACAGCAGTGAGAAACTATAGATCACTTGCATGTGAATGTAAATGGATGCAGAAGTATCTTACACCTGTTAGTATTGACAAAATTTAGAATCCTACATGGCTGTAGATGTAATTTTTGAACATACATCTCCTTTGTATGATACATTTGATGTCATCTCTTCAAAGATGCAGTGTGGCTCACATGAGTTCAGACTTCTTCTGTGGCAGATGCCTATAATACACGTGCATGTAGACTGTGTCAGTAGATAGGTACTGTTTAAATACAGGACTGACTGCCTTCTGTGAGTGGATGTTTTTACTCTTACTTTGTGGAGCAGGCTTCAAATACATATATGATGTATATCTATACAGTGTGCATGTGCTGTGTGAACACTTTTTAGCAGAAACATCAATGTAATACAACATGGGGATATTATCCATTGAAATGTGCAGTTTCACACTTGTAAAAGAAATCTTGAGTGGTACTTATGTCTCAGCAAATCTTCAATAGGTTGTGAAGTTGGGTATATTTACCATTACATCACATCAATATTATACCTTGATATGTTGCACGAGCATATGTGAATGTTTTAAACCAATCCAGTAAGCAGCAAAGCCAACGCTGACAAGTGAACAAGTGAACAAACAAAATTTAATGGAATTAAGCGCTTTTCGTTTGCCTTATTAGCAAACTTCTTCAGACAATGTTACCATGTTACATTCAGTTTATATATACCTCCCCCTTATTTAATTAAATAATTAGTTACACAAATTAAGTTAAATTGAGTTAACTTCAAATGGAAGACAACTTCAGAAAAGGTACTTCTCTGCATTACTCAATGTAACTTAATAGATAATGAATACATCCACCTACTTAAATACAAATATGTAAAATACTTCTAAAAAACTTTTCTATATTTAAGGTTAATAAAAATTATATATATGTAGAATTTATAATTAAACTTTATATTTTATAAATACTTTAAAACCATGTTGTGTTAAATTAATTAAATTCATAGGGATACTTAAGCACATATTAGATATGAAATTTAAAACATGAAGTTAATGCATAAAATTAATAAAAACAGCCAATAATACCAACTCCATAATAAAGTTAACATTCATTTTCATATATATTCATATATTAATTGGTTTTCATCTCTTTGTTATATCGTTAAGCCTAATCTGCCAAAATAACTCAAGTTCCTCCAATTTCAATGGTGTAGGGCCACCTCTTGCATCTTTGTTTGGTTGGTCAATCACTAAGAATCTAAAACTATGTGTCTTCTCTCCATCTTACCCACATAGAATGCCTGACATCCCTGACACTGGGCCAGATACACCACCATTCTAGTATTACAGTTTTAATTTATACTGAACATTATGTACAAAGAATCTATTAGATTCCATTACTAATTTACAAAATTACAGTTTTGGCATTTATACATACCAGTAATTTTTGGCTGATTTTTTTTGTTGTTCACATAGTGCCTTCAAGTTCATCCCTTTCCTGAAAGTAGTCCTGGGTAATAAAATAAACCAGTTTTTCCATAAAATACCTATACAATGGTGACTTTATTTAATACAACTTCTTATGCGGTGACTCTCCTTTCTATAGACAAAATAGGCTTATACATTCCCTTTGTTAGTTTGTGACTTACTTCGAAATCAATTAAACATCCTCCCTAAGGTTCACATTCCTCTATGAAATCTTCCTCTGTGGGCGTTATATGGGCTGCCTGCCACCAATTGAACAACAACAACACGCTTTTGGTTCCATCTAACAAAATAAAAATGTAGATCTAAAAACGTGTATAAAAAGGACTCCCAATAGGCCATCACTAAATTCGCTATACTAGCTCCACATGGAGAGCATAAGCCACCCTGTCTGTATTAGCCCTATTTTTAACCATCGGATCTAACAGTTTCACCATTCAGTCAAAATAATCGATATTATTGAGATTACCAGACCCCTCCTTTATCAGGTTTACAGACTCTTATGTCATGTACTTTAATGAAATCCAAGCTCTTTTTTTCCTTATAAAAAATAGACTCATTAATATGGCTTTACTCTATGTTTCATATTATTTCCTTTGGAAAGGATCCACCATATCGAACCACATGTGAATGTTTTCTTTGCAAATGTCATAGTGAGTGCTCCTGTGCCATATGCATTGAGTAGTGCATTGAACATAAGTGTGCTCCATTTCCTCGGTGTTATGTGTACAAAGATATAGAGAAACCTTATTTGACTAAGGACATTGATATAGAACTGATCACAACTATGTGCACATGAACATAGTCAAGTAATTGCTGTCAGTCTGACATACTGATAGGACATCCATTATCAGGAATCCTTTCTTAATTCACACATTCATTTCCATTGTTTGTGACTCCTTTGTTATCTCCTGTGGCAGATGCATGCAATACACAGTGCTATGGAATAAATCACAGCATAGTGTGCCAGTGTGGTGTTTGCATCTCTTATCTGTGTCAGGCAGGAGTGCCTTAGGCAAGGTTATTACATATGGCACATTCTGCTCCCACACTTGTAAGGCCACACACACCTATCTATGGGATCCATATCCCTTAGAATATGAAAGTGCATAATTCCCTTAAAGGCTGATCCTCCTCATACATGTGTTATACCTATTTCTATGGGGTATGCAGTTAATACATAGCTCAGTGTTAACATTGATGGCATGGGTTAGATTCTTGCAAAAGACAGTTGTGACTCATTAGCCATTCTTATTTCCCAACATGTTATATTGATGAAATGCAGATTAAGCAAATATTGTCTAATGTTTGTACTGTCCTTGCTAACTGTTATCTCAGCTCAGCATTTTAATCACAATTGCATCTTGTCACAGACCAACACATCACACCAAATGACATTTGACGACCTTTATTAAACTTCAATAAACATAACTTTATTGACCAATATTATTTATTAATCACAGCATAAACATTCATATAACTGTTAGCTAGGGCAGTGTGACCCAATAAGCAGCATCCTTACCTCTACTCGTTTACTTTTACTTATCAAGCAGCATCCAGCTGCTCTTTCTTCTTTCCCATCTCATTGAAATGAACATCCACCACCAGAGGTGGAACAGAAGAGGGATACATCGGCTCTTCCTCTCTGCTCACCAGCCTGACCAGGCTGTTCTCCTTCCTTACTACCAAAACTTCCAACAGAACCTTCCAAAGAAACCTAACTCTACCTTAAAAAGGGGTGAAGCCAAGCGTCATTCAGTGTATTCTCTCCTATCTGAGCCAAACTGGATCCCGGTCATCAAACTCCCAAAGCTGTATCATGTAGATATCCAAACAGCCAATTGCCTAAGTGGCTAACATTAAACCAATGGCCCATCTCTCATGCCAAAGTAATACTCATGCCCTTCTATAACCTTTGTAAATGAAACAAATCGTCATTTATCCTAACTACCAACAGTAGCTTCATAGTCACTCCCAGGTCATTACCTGCCAAATGTACCACCAGAACTCTAAGAAGCCCAATGTCACCTGAAAGAAAGTAAGGTCAATTGCATACCACCATGCCTAACTGCAGCCCCCTTTTTCAGCTTAATGGATATAATAATGACCAAAATGAGATTTCCTTTTCTAATAGATCAATTTAATAGTAATCCTGCCATCATACCAACTATCCATATAAGGGAAGAAAGTATCTGCTGACTAACAAACCATCCTCTTAATGACTTCAATACATCCATAAAGCAAATGCCACACAGACTGTTGCCCAATGACCTCCATTTACAATGCCAACCCTCGCAGCAAAACTTATCTTGTCAATAGCCAATGTCTGCCAGTCTTCACATTATCAAACCTACCCCAGCCCTTCTAGCATATTAACCACCATCCAAGATTTAGCAAAGTCACATAACCCTGTCACCTGTGCAACTATACTAATCACAACTAAATCCTCCTTGACCAACTAAATTGCCTCACCTTGTTCTAGAGCCTGAATCAAATAACTTAACAAATCTTCCCACCAAACTCCTTCCCCTGGGCAGCCTCAACACAAATTTAATAAAGCTAGCAAAACCCTACCATATGCTTTCCTAATAAAATTTGCTAAAGACTCCTGCACCAAGCATCTAATTTAATCCAACCTGACACACCTCATTTAGCAACACCAGCAACCCATACCACTGCCATACTAACCAAGTGAAAATTAACTCTATTCCCCACAACTTCTGCTGCTAAACCTATGATGCCAGCTAAAATGATACTAACTCCAAAATTCCACATCCCTCCTCCAAACATCCTATCCTCCTGCTGGCCAACAAGCCACAAACCAACCCCCCCTCCCACACTATGCCCCAACCCAATACCTCCTGCTACATTTGTAAACACATGCAAATCCCCATTAAAAACCCATTCCATCTGCCAATAACTCAACAACATTTTAATCCTCTGCTTGTCCTTGTATTTCCCCCTCAAATATTTTCTTCCAATGTGTTACCTTCACATCCAGTAAAGAAACAAACCCTGGACTACATCTGCAATGTTTCCCAAAAACAAAGCCTTGCTTAAGCTTTCTAACTTCAGCCTAGCAAGCAGAACACCCTCACCTATTCCCCAAAATACCTTGAATACCAACAATGATCCATCACATCCTACCTACTCTTAGCAGCTGATGCAATATCCATACATTAATGAGAAAATACTTCTCCCAGTCTTCCCTTTGACCCATGAAAGGCCACCCCTCTTCTCTACCCCCCAAATTTCCCTTTGCACCAGCTACCCTGAAATCCATGCAACAATAAAAATAGCCTATACAATTCAGGCTGCAGCAAACTCAGTCACCCAACATGCCTTCCCATCTGTCACCTGTACAGCTGAATACATTAAAAAAAAAAAAAAAAAATCAAAAACGGCTTTGGGTGCAGTAAGACACAGAAAAAAATATGTGAATAAACAAAAAAGTAACTGTAGCTGAACTTACACGAACCAACAAAGTTTATTAAAGGACTAAAAATGTAAGCGCTTTCACAATAGTTAATATCACTTCATCAGACACTGAATACAACTGCATCTCAACTTATATAGCAAGTCAGCTGATGGAGACAATAAGCATCAATTCAACATTTAAAAATACATACACAAAAATAAATTAGATAAAAACTATCACTAAATCTGTATAAAAAGCAAGCTGCAGAGACAACTAAAAAATCTGAAGCACAGACTACTAACAAATAACTGCTAAAAAGTGACTTTTCAAGTGTGTCAGTACATATACATTTTAATGTTTTAGGGGGCGTGACTTTAAAAAGGGTTTCAGAGATGTAGTCCCATTTAAACCTGGGGGTTTCTCAGCATTCAAAATTTATTTATTTACTTTTCTGTTTATTCACAGCTGAATACATACCTGCACACTTCAAAGAAGTGTGCAAAACTTACATGCCACACACAAACATACCCGAGACCTGTCCCCTTAACTTAGCAAGATTGGCAAGGTCAAGGCAGTATCCATCTGCAACCAACACTAAATGAAGCCTAACACATAAGGAAACTTAACACCCAGTTGTCCCCTGTCATTTGGGTACAAAGCCATTAAAGCCCACAAAGCCTTACTTTACTGTCTGCAGTTCCTGATTCCATCAGACGTTGAACCCCATACACATCAATTAATTAAAATTATCCAGATACTCCCCCATTCCAATCCTTTCCTGCAAATAAAAGCAGTAGGTGAAAGGGTCAAAAGACTACCCCCAGGGCTTGCTTAGCTAATCAGTCACTCAGCAAGATTTCATAGTCCAACCCAACCTAAATTGTTATGACTGCACCCCACCTATGGACAACCACAAACTCTCCATAACTAAATCCAAAAACCTGCTTCAAGAAGCCCCTGATGTACCTCATCCTTACCTGTCCCCATGCTGCTTCCATATTGCACAAACTTTCACATGCCTAAATGCACAAACAAAAATGTATCACTACCTGTGACCTCACTGCATATTGCCCCAGCAGCCAAAATAACCCTTGCAGTAGCATCCATCACCTGACCAGAACACTTCCTTTGGCCACCAGCTGATACAAACTCTGTGCTTCTACCTTCTGTGACCTCACTGTGCAGCTTTCCAGCAGCTGAAACACCCATCACAGCACCACCATCTGCAAAGAAAAGACAAATGTAAATCCTCTGAAACAGAGGGATAATAAGACATTTGAAGACCACCTGCCCACCCTCTCAATAACCTCAACAGATCCGCCTTTCATTGCCAAATCTGATTCCCTATTACTACTTGGATAAAACATTACATAGTTGTAACAAAAGTAATCATAATCTATTAAAGGTGAAACTGGACTGCAAGAAACAGCTTATTAATAATGCCTAGCCTTAATCCTCTATACCAGTTACTAAATGAACATAAAAAATTACTGCGTTTATTTTCATGTAATATGTTTAAGTTCTTCTCCCAGGCCTCTGCTGAAAATAGGTCATTGTCCAGTTGGACTGTCCCATTACCATGAACATTTTTAAATATGCTATCTTGTGACAAAGCCTCAACCTTTAGTGCAGACTTTGATCCATGAACATGGATTTTGTAACTGTGAGGTCACCCTGACTGTGGGGCATAAAGAGTAAAATTAGCTGAGGTAACATAATTGTGCTTTAGATATGGTCTAAAGGTATAGAGCTATAGAAATGTATGCAAATGCTATGGCAGCCAAAAAAAAAACAAAAAACAATATATATATATATATATATATATATATATATATATATATATATATATATAGTGACCAACCCAATCTGACTGCAACTACTGCATAACCAAGTTAAAACCTATTAGCCAGCTTTAAGCCATGGCATTGTACTGTTCAGAGCTATGCATAAAATGTCTAAGCTACAAGTATAACATTAGCACTTCGAAGGTTACAAAGGTTCATCCCCTCATCCACAATGGTTACCGGGTTACCGCTGCACCGCGCATGCACTAATATGTAAAAATAGTGTAGGCTTTGGGCAAAGCTTAGACACATGTTCATGAATCCTGGAGTATGTTTTTGTTACTATTTATACAGATTCTGTTCAGGATAACCAATAACAGTGATGTTCTCTAACAAAAGGGCTAACGACCTTAAGGAATTTTTGGTGCATAGTGCATGTGTAACGTTAAAGATTCACAAAACAGGCTCTTTTTTCTGTGGATACTGTAGGGTTTGCCCAATTTTAGTCTTCATTCCACTAATCTGATATGTATGTGGCCAAAGCACAATGCACGATAAGGAGTATCTCTCAAGCCCACAACACAGGCTCATGGGTACATTGTACTAATTCATATCATTGCACATCTAAATGCAACAAGCAAACAAATGAGTATACATGAGAAACCATATTAGTTGAAGTGATTGCAAGTGTGCAGCCATTCAGTGATGGTATAATCAGCATCAGCAAATTAATACAGAAATATATGTATAATGGAATGGTAAGCAACACAGACACTGAGGACAGAGTGGCAGTCACTAAAAGAAGTTACAGAGTCAGAGAACATTAAGGTGCAAAGTGAGTTGTGGAACAAACATTTCACTGAAAGGTATACCACAAAAAATGTGTAAGACAATATGGCCACTAAATTTTACATGGGAGATATGGGGTTATAACAGCAATACAGTAATATGCAACAATAAGCACCATACCTGACAATAATCAAGAGGGTTAGCTGTGCACCCTTACTTTACTGTAAGGTAATTCAAAACTAAAAGATGTTTGCTTCAAGGTAGGTGAGTGCAGCAGCTCAGTCCATATGCCAGTATATCCACATTGTAATGTAAGTTTGTAACACTGCAGATGTCATAGTGCAAGGGATCATAAAAACACATACCTGTGAAATGTATCACATGTGCAGGATGATTTCACTTAAGAAGAACAAGTAATAGACCTCAAGGAAAATGAACCGAAAATTCCCATATTACAATAGTTAATACAAATGGCTTATCAAGGCAAGAAAAGCAGTTGTGTTGCAAGTCCCCTTCAGCACATTACACATCCTTCCATAACTACAAAGATCAATCAAATAAGTCTTTATAGCCATTAAGACCACATATACCCTGAATGACCATTTCAACATTTGCAGATGAGTTTGGATAAATAGTTAAATCAAAATCTTACTAACAAGGGATTTCTGTACCTATGCAGAATTTTTAAATGAATTGCATTCACACCCAAAAGCATTGTGCAATTTTGTTGCATATGGCTATTTTTTGCTAGAAGATTGGATACTCACTAGGTCTGATTCCAAAAGCCTTGCTCTTAGTTTAAGTGATGACTTACACTGAGAGCAGGTACTTTGGAATATAGTCCTTATAGATAGACCTTACAATGAAGTAAGCCACTTACAATGAGAGCAAGTCTTTTAGAATCAGGGCCAACTTATATGGAGAGCAACTGGTTTGGAATGTGACCCACTGTCATACAGATATGTTGATTTTCAGCAGTGTGAAGCATGTGGTATGTCAAGCAAGCAATAATGTCTGACTGGGTGTGTCTTATTGTGGAAATAATGGCCACCCAGGGATGTTCTGAGGCCTGATTCCACAGGCCCATTAGAGAATGGCCTGTCTGCAAAATTATTATTTTTTTTAGTTATTTATTTTCATTACTATATTACTTTTGTTACATACTTTGATGTAAAATAGTTTCTTCGCCTAATATTTCAAACTTGCTGTAGTATATGATAATGGTGTTGGAAGAAGCATTTTATATCCAAAATATAAAACATTAGAAAAAATATCAAGGTATTTACTTTATTTTTTTTTATTCTTTACTCCTAAAAAGTTGGGTTTGTCACCTGTTATTGGAGAATGATGTCACTAAATAATGACATACATTTGAGTTTCAGAGTTTTATTTCCTTCAGAAAATGCATGCTATCATAAACACTATTATCTTAGCAAGTTTGTAATTTTTTTAAGTGCAATAATTAAATTCTATTCATAGTTTTGAGCCTTTGCTTCGTCTTTATTTCAAGCTTTATTCAGGTTTCTTCAGCTGAAAAGTCAGGAGGAATGCAGACCTCTTTACTACTGCTGCTGCCATGGGTCAATCTCCCTCAGTAACACACACACACACACACACACACACACAGTCTCTTCTGCTTTCATGCACACATTCACTCACACATAGGCAGAAACATTAACACACATACAATTACATACACACACACACACACACACACACACACACACACACACACACACACACACACACACACACACACACACACACACACACACACACACACACACACACAATTTCTGCTTCATTTATTTTTATACTCGCTGAACAGCAGAAGTGCTGCTTAGCAAGTGTTAAATAGCAGCTCAGCCGATCCCTCTCTCACACCCATATATGCATACAGTTTCACGTACAAACATGTACACACACTTTTTTATTTTACTTTACTTTTTATTTTATTTTACACTCACTAAACAACAAATGCATTGCTGAGCAAGTGTAAAATAATGGCGGGCCATTATCTTTTTTTCAGTCTGAGCTCCAAGGCAGCTAGATATACTGTTGTGAATCGTCAGAGTCATTCTTCAGTTGGCATTACCTGTAGATAAACACCCTGCTGGAGAACGTTCATTCTCCACTCAGGGTGGATCTACAGGTCACTTAGTCTCTAAAATGATTTAATATCATGTGGCCTAATCAGAAAAAAGACAACAATCATAACTGGGGCTATTTGGAAATGAGTAGTGTTCATGCAAAAAACAAATTAACATGAACTTCTGCATTTTTTATTTTTATCTAGCCTCACAAAATGTGGCTAGGTATGTATTCTGAATGCATATTTTTGCACATAACTGCAAAAAACATGCTTTTGACATGCATATTTAACAGCTACAGTCACATTCTGGGAACTAGGCAAAAATAATAAAAACATACTGGTGTGAATAATTGAGTGTTTAGTATAAGCTCTGTCTATAGGTGACTACTGTAATATCTTAAATGAATTAAAGTAGTATAAAAATAGCTGCCTTGTTAATATCTGTCACAACGCTCTTTCTAATGGCCACATGGCCATGACATTCACTGAGACAAATATGGTTCACCTTGTAGAATGACTTTCTGATATGCATGTTAACATATAGATAATTGTGGAATCATTAAAACATAGGGAGCAGAAGTGTCATAATAATTAATGCTAAATGTAGGTGTTAGGTGAATAACAAAATTATGCCCCAGGTTTTGTCAAAATTTTCATCCATTCATAACTGAATAATGTTACACTGGAAGAACATAATTAAGTATAAAACACTGCCCCCCTTCACATTTTCTGAAAACTTGAAAACCACTTGGACATTTAAATCCTTTCTAGCTAATCAAGTTAACTTGTTTAATGAGACCCCTGTAATTATAGCTGCATACATTGCCTGAAAGGTTGTCTCTTGGTATATTGACAGGTTTTATCCCAGATAGATTGTTTTGCTATTTATGCCTTCCACAAATGAGGTTTGGCAACAAACTATGTTGGGGTTAGATTGATATTAGTGGGAGTTAGGTGGGCTGGGGAGATGAAAGGGTTAAATGGAGGGAGGGATGATGGGAGGAAATTAGGTAAGGGTGGGGAAGAGCCTGAGGGGGTTTAGACATGTGTAGCTGGGCAAGTAATCACATTTTGGCGTGAACTTGCTACCCACCAACCCACTCTCTTTTTATTGGTGGATTTTTGGGGATTGTGGTCATACTATCAGTTGGGGTAGGCAGAGAATAGGGACAGGTTTGCCCTCTGCTGTTCCCCCTCTGATATCTGGATGTTCATTTCAAGGAATTGGGGGAAAGGAAAATGAGCAGCTGGTGGAAGCTTGCTGGATAGGTAAGCAAGTGGAGTTAAAGATGTTTATTTGGTTGGAAGGTAATTCAATGAATGGTGTATGAAGTGAGATGGGACACTGCTTCATATGAGTAAGGTCATGCCATCCTGAATTATTTGGTTGAATGGACAATTCAATAAATGGGATATGAAGTGAGTCTGAGATGTTGCTTCATAAGTAAAGTAAGCGAGAAAAGGTATGGACGCTGCTTGCTGAGCAGGATGAGTAGGTACGCTGTCCTGATAAATGTTACAAGGATGTTTATGCTGTGTTTAGAATCAGCTATACTATGTCCAATTGTAATTAATTTTGGTGACCAAAGCTATGTTACAGAAGTTTAATAAAGGTCGTCAAATGTCATTCAGTGTGATGTGTTTTTTGAAGGGGACCTGGACAAACAGTTTTAAACCATTTCAGTAACTTTTATGTATGCAGCACATGTATACAATCAGATATCATACTTTTTGAAACAATTCGTTCAGAACTGAGAATAATAATAAAAATAAAAACTTAATTGCAAAATTTCAGATTTAGAACTATAAAATGGAGATGCTTTACATAGCAATACAGCATTTCTGTACATTATTTTAAACAAAATGGACCAATTCAATTATATCTATCTAGCTAGGTATATGCATATCTATTAGATGGGTCTACGCAAGTTTGTTGAAATCTACTTACATCAAACTGCTATTCATCCAACCAATATCATCGAACTTCCCTTCATCAAATGTTCAAATCAGCAAATGTTTTCCCAGGTAAAGAAACTAGTTGACCAACATACAGAAATGTGCCCTTTTCTCCACTTTAGTGCGATCTCGGAGTTGGTATATATAAGTGGGGGGGGGTGAGAGTGTGCAGCCCACAGTTTGTTGGGTTTAATGTAATGTGTTTGTGTGTCAGCTGGCGTGCTGCCCAACAAGTTTTCTTACCTAGGAATTTGAACATTCAATGAAGGGAAGTTTGATGATGTCGTAATAATGAATAGCAGTTCGATGTAAGTAGATTTCAATTAAATAATATAGACCCCTATTACGCTTATATATATATATATATATATATATATATATATATATATATATATTTTTTTTTTTTTTTGATACATCTATGTATATTTATATAGACTAGATATAGATATAAGTATGTATGTATATTTAGTTTATTTTTATTTGGAGTTTGTTACTCTAGGAATGCTAATGCCCAGAATACCTCATCTGTAGCTTTTAAATCTATACAATTAACTTTTCATTTGTGTTTTGTTTATAATTTCTCATTTAGAGTGATGCTGCCATTGAAATGGAATAAAACAAGAAAAAACTCTTACTATTTCAGGCATGTTATTATCAGTAACCAGAACAAATCAGTTCTCATACTGTTCTGTCTCTTGAAATAGAGCCCATCATTTTGTAGCTATAGGTAAAAATATTTGCTAGTGTTATAACAGCACTGAATCTGTCCCATTTTATTTATCTGGTCATCATTTATCAAGGGCTAAGGCCTTTAGGTAACTGACTTTATATTAAGGATGGTTTATGAACACTCAGAGGTTTATAGCTATGAAGTAACGTACAAGGCAATCTGTCATTTTCACTAAAGTTTCAGGTAAGTAAGTGTAACATTTAATTTCCGTTACTTTCTTTTGCTTGTTTCTTTATCAGCACACAATGTAATATAACCTGACAAAGGAAAAAAGTGAAGTGGCAGTCATTGTACATCTTTTTAACATGACTTGTGTCCTTTTTAACCTTTCATGTCGTCAGTTTTAATTCCTGCTAGCAAGCCTCATGGATCAAAACCCTTTGCACCCTCAAAATCCTTTTAGCTTTTCTCTGATTTCTTTCCAATAGATCTAAATCATCTGTTAGGTGTATCCTCCACAATTTAACATAAAGTAGTCTGATTTAAATAACTATTTCCATGAACAATTCTGTTATTTTCTAAATCAACAATTTCGTCTAAATCAATAATTTCATAACTGCATTATATAGTCTAAACACACAAATATTAAAGAGAAGCTGTTCTTGTTACAATCGGTAGTAAATTATACAACACTGGAATAAATATTTATCTTTTCAGGCAAAGTGTCAGTAGTGTTTTCTAATATTGTAGTTCTACTGAGATTTCCGTGAATACAGACATAAACAGTATGAGTAAGTGTGCTTTATGCCATGACATTTGTTGTAACTGTTTAGATTCTTTCCTCATAAGTTTTGTCTGTTCCTTATAAAATTTGTAGTTTTCTGGCGGAAATCAATTGGGATTGAAGTCATTAAATAATGACAGAAACTTGAATGTCAGACTCTGTAGCCTTAAAAAGCATCATGCTAATGCAAAACCTGTTATTCTATCAACTTTCAAAGATCATAAGAGCAATATTTAAAATCTGTCCTCATTTGGGGGCTTTTATTCCCCTGTTATTTTTGGTTTTGTCCAGATTTCATATGTTAAGAGCTTGGGCAGTATGTTCCATGCAGACATACACATGGAAACATCAGCTGATCAAGTGTGACACTGAGTTATTGATTTAAATGTTATGTATAGCACAAGAAATGTCTATATCGACTATCTACTGATATGGGTTTTATAAGGAAACCTAATGAGTTAGCAAGGGAAAACTCACTGCAACCTGTAACTTTTAAAATGGTGCTGTGCATTAAGTGGAATTTCTCTCCTTTAAGTTGTGTGACCTTATTGTATAAGCTGAAAGGGTATGAAAGCATGTACCTCCCTGCTACATCCAGGACAGATTTTCTTATTAAAAAAAAAAAAAAAAACAAAAGAAAAGAAAAGAAATAAATCACTTTTTAAATCATAATGGCTGCCTTTACTTCATACTTAATATCTCATTAAGAAGGTTAATTTTTGACAAGTCTTGCATTTCACTGTAACGTTTAATAGCAATACACTGTTGACAATAGAGTTATAAATATCCCTGTGATAGCTCACAACTCATAAATCTTGAGATAGGTTCTTTTAATCTAACAGCAATAATTACGTTGTTAATATTGATTGGATTCTACATTGGCTGGATGGACTGAAATCCTGGAAGCAGGAGAGAGACAAGAATATAAACTAGTGATGTATAATATGGAGATAGCTGAATAATATTTGATGCAATTAAACCTCTACAATTATTGATTTTATATTTGAAAATTATATAAACATTTGCGCACATGCTCGATTTTATAGTACCAGGATAAACATCCTTGAAATGCTGTATATGAAGCAAGAGGAAATTAAGCTGATTTTTTTAACATTAACAAGAGTAACCTGTATATCTTTAACTTAACTGCACTTGTGGTATTACAGACAGTGAATCATCCAAAAACACTTTCTGTCAGGGGACAGTGTTAGTTTCAAGGATACAGTACAGAATAAATTATGATATAGCATTTCATCACTAATTCTGACTAATTCATGTAAGTGCATAGTGAAATAAATTTTTCTTAGCATGCTCTGACCTCTTCAAATGTGTACTGAAATGGCAAAGAGATGGACGATGCTAATTTAGCTCTCTGTGACCCTTCATTTTGGAACAAAAAATAAACTAGCATGAAAACTACTACTAAAAGAAAAGTGTCAGATATCTCTTTTTCTATATGAGAAAAATGTGAAGGAAAAATTGTGGTCTGTGATATTAGGAAGCATCAAATCATTTTGAAGGGCAGGCACATCACTTTTTGCTTTGAAGTTTTAAAGGAAAGGAAAACAGTATTGCACGTACAAAAGGAAAATGTCACACTTGACAAGATAAGTCTTCCATTTCAAACAGGAATTCATATTTTTGACAGCCACCTCCTGCAGAAAGGTACGGAAGCTTTCTTGCAAGCAGAACTGTTTTTTTTTTTTGCATCACATGAAAGCATCAAATGTCTTGAACACTTTAAGAAATGTAACAGACTATATGCCATATCACCAAATGTTGCAGATTTTTAAGTATTCTATGCTTATATTCTAAAACCCATCTTTTGTTTTTCCTTTATTATGCTGCTGCATACAGAGGCACATGCTAACCACATAATGAAAACAATGGCTCTTCTGTTATATTATATTATATTATATTATATTATATTATATTATATTATATTATATTCTTCTTCTTACTATTATGAAATGTGATGAAACTGTATAATGTTATATACCTTTCATATCTGGTCACTGCTGTTAGCATAAAATTAATTGAGTCTTACAATAAGGAACTTGACAACCTCTTTTGTGGCATATTTCAGTCCTTTGTATTTTATGAACGTTCAAAGAAAACATATCTCTCTTACTCAATGATAATAATTTATAAATGCATCCCTATGAAAAATAATATTCTAACAAGTGTGCATAGCATATTAAGAAAAAACAGCTTAAGTGTACTTAAAGGATTAGGACTGTGGGTTTTGGTGATTAAATGGGACTATGAAAAACAGCAAAACACCTAAAGATTGTACTAAAGAAGATTAAATGCAACATTTTCTCTATATAATGAGTTTTAACCTATGAATTTGAAAGTAAAACAGACTGAGAAGAAACTGAAAATCTTCATTAATAAATAAAAAATTCAGAAGGATGTCAATAGCAGTTCCATACTTATAAACTGAGTTAAAAATACTGAGAAAGTTTAGCTAAATAAAAGAAAATGGAAACACTAGAAAAGAAAAGAAATGGAATTAAATAACAGTAGGATACAAATGACATAGGGAGAATGTGTTAAATGTAATTATGGAGTACAATAGTTACAAGAAGTCCTGTAAAGATACTGCTTAACTAACCTGATACTAACCATGCACTACTACTACACACACACACACACACACATGCATGTGCACACACAAAAACAGATGCACATATAAACACAGGGACACACATGCACTCACATGGGCATATAATTTTTCTACTTACGATTAGAAGTTGACTTTGCAAGCATTTCTTTGGTACCATCAAAAAATGGGATGCCAGCATGTGGCTTCATAGCTGACTTCATAGAAACAGTAATATAATAGACAGTTTCTCTCTGGCACTTACCTAAAATAGAATCATAAATAAATGGTACTAGTCCAGAATATGCACTACAGATTATAAAGGGAAGGTATCTGCCTCCTTTCCCCAGGACAAATGCTAGAGTCATTTCTGGTGATTCAACATTTTGTGATTTGGCACAATAGGGTTGATATTTTGAGGTCTGAGTTTGTGACATTCAACATTTGGAATTAGATATGTACACAAAACCACACACACAGACACACACACACAAAATCACAAACAAACGAACTTATACATACACACACAGGCAACACACACACACACACACACACACACACACACACACACACACACACACACACACACACACACACAAACACACACTTTGCTTCACCCCTATCATGAAACTTATTTCCTAACCTTAGAGTACCAGATATTTTATGTGTCACATTTCAGCCCTCCGCACATTCTACATATATTCCATATGTAGGGGAAAGTTCTCTGTTGTATTACTGAATAACATCTTCACTGATTGGGTCCAGCTTACTGAATATATTGCTTTCTGAGTATAGATAACTGAGCAGTATTGTTTGGTGTTTTATTGGGTGCATGAAACTAACACAAACCTGGAAAATAAGAAGCAGTTGAGATTAAATAGTTGTAACTGTTTTGCTTTTTTTTGTGTTTGTGTGATCTCAGAGAGAGTGCATGGAAGCATTAAGGATACTGGATAGAACAGCATACTTCTAAGTTTTTTTTTTTGTTGTTTGTGGTGTTATTCTGTAGATAGGATGTGATGTGCAGAGAAATGTGTACAGTAATAAGATGAATGATTACACACACACACACACACACACACACACACACACACACACAGCCTACTCACTGCAAAGCCAAGCAAATATTCATCCATGCAGATCTTCATTACCACCTAGGAGCAGGTGAAAGATCCTTTGGTAAAAGTGTCCCAGCAAGATGCAATGATATTGTATAAGAATAAAGAAAGAACAAACAAACTTTATTTTATTCAGGAAACAACTTAAAATACCTCACAAAGGAGTACAGATGTGCAAGCTTTAATAATCTAGGCTGAAACAAATTCACCTAAACCTATATTAAAAAATGTCATTCTCAAAGCAACTACTTCATAATTTGTAGCTCCATTTGAGATTACCTGTTTAGATGTATGTTTTAAAACTGTATATAGCTTTCATCAAAATATATTCAAATTTATTCATTTATTAGATTGACAAAAGTAGCACAACTTAAGTATGGCTATATGCCTTATCCCTGCTGATTTCTCTATGTATTTATTCTAGTGTACTATAAAGAGTGAATTTTATATTTGTTGCATATCAAATTGAACTGGAATGTTAGATTTGGGGGGGGGGTTAATGTATGTCAAATATTAGCAAAAGTCATCTAATCCAACCCATTAGTTGCATTTCTTATAACTGTATGTTGACACTTTATGACTTTCCCTTATGGCCTAGGAATTGATGAAAAGGTGAAGGGACCAGCTCATTTGCCTGGTTAGCAATGTTAATCAAGCAAGTAAACAAACAAATAAATATGTAAAATGTATTATTTCCATAACATGTTGTGTATCAGATCTGTCCAGTACTTACCTATGAACCTATACTCTAAGTCTTATTATCATGTATATGTAGATTCTTGCTTTCAGGTCCTCTGTACTGACATGTAAATATATGTTAAACAGAAATGACCCCAGAACTAATCCCTGCTTTGTAAACCATCTTTTCTCTCCCATCTGATTTTTTAAGTTGATGCTATGTTTCATCATTCTGTGTGATTTTATGGACAGCCATTTTTACCCAGGCAGCCATCTTGCCATAATATGAAATCTGTCTAACCTTTTTTTGATAATATCTTGAGGGGCTAACCTATCAAATATTTTGCTAAAGTCAAAATTAACTATATATACAACCATCCCTTGTTTACTACCATAGCTAGCTAATAAAAGAGTGTGGTTTGCATGTGTCATCATCAACACAAAAATAATCCTTAAAGAAAAATACTTGGCTCCACCTCCTCACTGGTCTTCAAAGTTCTTCCACGTCCCATTCCATTTCAGATAGGTTCTCATCAACTAAACTGAGCATCCCTATACTTTGTTCTATATACAGAATCAGCACTCTTCAGAAAAACTTAAGCAATAGTGATCATTCAGTATTTATGCATTTTACAAAACCTCCTCTGTCTCCTTCTCTTTCATTAATTCAAGCCATTCTTTTTACTTTTTCGCATGCCCTTAGCATATGTAAAAATCATATATCAACGATTCAGTCTGAGGAAGTCTTTTACAAGACGAAAGCGCTTACTGAATACGCAATTGTGTTTTCTGCTAAATCAAAGGCTGTTTAGTGAAGTTTTTTCGAGTGGATTCATTTTTGCATACTGTTTGCTGTTCTCTGTTTTGTCTGATATATCAAAGAGTACTTCCTATGAATTTTTTAAGCCAGATTTTATCATTGTTTTAATTGTGCCCTTCAGTTACAGTTGAATTTTAAGCATCTTATTGTGTTTTCCTATATACCCTCTTTTCTTTAAATATATCTGCCAACTTTCTGTTGTGAACCATGGCATTTTTTTTTCTTTTCTTGCGTGTTGAACAGGTTTCTGTCATGTTGTGTTGCTTATATGAGGCAGTCTTAAGTCTTCCTTTTTTCTTTTTCTTTTTTCATATGTTTAAGGTTTCTCATACATTTGTTTGATTGTTTTTTTTATTTGCATTTGTTTAGCAGGGTAGAGCACTGATCAAGTACGACCAATTGTAGGCCCAGTCTGAGTTACAACTAATGTTACAATGGAGTATGAATCCTGTAACACAAACAGACAATGCAAAACAAATGCAAGATAACAAGTGGTATAGCAATGAATTCTAGTATGCTATACATACAATCACTATTGCAGCAATATGTTTTATTAAAATGTTGTAAAATCAGAGGTCCAGCAAGTTTTGTAGTTCACCAATACAATGAGAACAGCAAATAGTGCAAAATGTGACAGCACGGTACACCACCAAAAATTAGTCAGGAAGATTTGAACAGCTACTGAAATATGATTTCATAACTCAGAAGTCATGCTCAACCCACAAAAAAAAAGCAAACTACTACTTTTTTCCTCCAAGTCCCTCACTCATGAAAAAAATTAAATTTAAAGTCCTCTATTGTTAATACAACCACTGAAGTCACTTCTCAAAGCAAACTACTAGGAGTGATAGTGGATGATAATCTTACATTTTACCTGCCTATACAAAACTGCATAAGAAAAAAAGCATCAAAAACGTAGGATGCTTTACGTAGCCAAAAACTTTCCCACAGATACAACTAAAGCTGCACTTGTCACTACTTATCTCCTCCCCTTGCTAATCTCCAGGCTTCGCAAAGACTAAAACTTGAACAGTGCTATAAGAAAGTTGTTAAATTTGCAGCACAAACCCTTTCAGCACTGTATAGTACTGAAAAGCCCTACTTGGTTAGAGCTGCTACATCAACTAACTTATATACAACTTCTTTCCACCTATAAAATTATCCAGCATCCATGTGCCTGTCCAGCAACAAAAAAGATTCTACACAACTAGGTTCTCAGTCGGTCACTGCAGTGTACTGACCAAATCCTCCTGTCTGTCTACAGACCTAGCAAACCTGCAGGGCTTTGTCTGTATTTATACAAGGTTGCAAAGGCCTGCAACTCCTTACCTGTATTGTCAGGTCTATACCCTCCCTCCCATCTTTTAAAACCACTCTGAAAGACTTCCTAGCTAAAATCTGGTGCTGTTCCTGCTCAAAACCAGGATAGAGTATATCCTTAAATGTGAACAATCACCTTGCCGTTCCTTATACCTCCTTACCCCCTTCTTCACTTACTTCCTTACTGTTATCCAATTCTCTTCCCTGACTTTCTCTCTAAATATATCATAATCCTGTCTTTCCATTACTTCATATTGAAGTTCCTATTGTATTAGACTAACTTAACTTGTGTTTCTCTATAAACCGTCTAAAATGTCTCAATATTAAATGATTGTCATAAACCTTGTATCGAATCTTAACAAATGTTTTTATATTATGCCTAATTTGTTTTAATTATTTAAACTGCAAATGTTTTTGTTTTATTTTTGAAAATTGTAAAATTATTGTTCTTAAAATATTTTGTAATAATATGTAGCTTTTCTCCAGGCCTGCGCTTCAGTTGCCTCTTCATTTGGAATCGTTTGAGTGTCTTTGTTCCAGATTTCTCTAGTTTTTGCTTACATATCTTGTTATTTTATGAGCTGATGTCTCTCAGATATGCTGGGCCTGTAATCAGTAGTTGAAGCTATTTATGTGATCAGTGCTACTTTTGGCCTTCTTCACTGATACTCATTCCACTGCCTGTAGAGATGGATGTGACAGAGTTAAACTTTTGATATGTTTCATCCTGAAACTGATGTTCTGCCTTATGTGCAGGACTCTACATTTTGTAAGACTTGGCTGGAGAGCTCCAGTTACTGTATGATCTATGTGTCTTGGTCACTTTTATCGAGGTGGCCATCCACTTCAAATTCCTTAATTGTCATATTGGTTCAAGTTAATAGACATTCAGTCCAGATTTGATTCCCACATGTAGCTTGCAGTATCTGATGCTGCAACCTAATCTCATGAGGAGGGATCAAGAATCACTGTGCACTTGAGTACTTGTTAGTTTAAAGTGAACTATTTGACCAGTAATAATGCAGAGAACCAGTGTGCTTATTAGCTTTCAAATCTGGTAAAGCATTTTATGCTTTTTCACTTTCTCTCTCTCTCCCTCGCTCTCTCTCTCTTTCCTGTAACTGTTGCCATACCTATAAAAATGTTAGCATAAAAAATCCAGACAAAGCCAAAAATAATGGGGGTGGGGGGCAAAGACTCAAAATCAGAAAAAGGTTTTAAATACTCTTCTTACCTACTTAAGACAGTTAATAGAATAATGGGTTCTACATTAGCATGGATTTGCTGAAGGATATTAAGTCTGAAATACAAATGACTCTCATTATCAATTACTTTAATCCTAAATGATTTACAAACAAAACCAGAAATCCTTTGATGAACAGGCTAAAAATATGAGGCAAGAATTTCGGCATTCTGCCAATTCTGGACACTTGTGAGTTATAACAGGTAGTCCATGGCCTTGAAAAAGCTGCACGTACTGCAAAGAAATGATTATATTTCTAATCATAATAGTCAGTTATGTGTTCTCAACAGGGAAGACAAGATTCAAATCTGGAGTGTTGCTCTCAAAGTGAATTTCTTGGCATCTCTGCCTCAACCACATAATAACTGGGTTATGATCAGATACTGAGTCATACTCCTCGATATTTCAGATGGGACTCTACAAATAAAGGAGTTTGTTTGTCTTTTCAGCTTTTCCTGGTTAGGGGTCGCCACAGCAGAACTCCGGTCCGCTAATGATTGGCAGTAGATTTTTATGGTGCCGAGTTGCCAGCCCGACACCCAACCTTCAGAGAAGGCACACCCATTCACACATGTCTTTCAGAGACCACTCGACTGTGGGGAGGACATGCAGACTCCACACAGAAGGCACTCCAGCTGAGAATTGAACAGGAGAACCTCTTGCTGTGAGGCAACACCTCTACAAATAAAGGAGAATATATTTAAATGTCAGCAAGATAAATCTGCAGATCATTGGGTGCCACATTTTTGTACCAAAACAGTTCACTCTGAATATATGCACTGCCAAAGTTAAGTCACCTCTGCAAGGCCTGCAGATAGCCCATGACATCACATCTGAATGCATATTTGCCAGAAGTGGAACTGGAGAAATGTGTGTGCTGAAATGAAGAAATGCATTTGCTGTCAGTCTGGGAACTTTGTTGCCAGAAACTGACTATCCTCAGTTTGAGTGGGTTGGCCAGGGAGCATACAAAAACATAGTACAGTGCTTCCTTTCAAATTTCCATGGAAATAATCTTATTTAAAGAACAGAAAAATATAATACCAGCAATAAGTGACAAAACTAGTAATTAATGTGAGCCTTGAAAGAATTTGCCAATTTTATACTAATCATTGTTTACAAGGGCATAAGGTTCTACAGATTCCATAGATATATATGTTACTAAGTAGAATAATAAATCCTAAAGTGTGAATTTGGTGAGTTACGTGGCTCAATAATGAGAAGCAATGCATTGTGTGGTATAAAAATGATGAAAGAGGGATCAGCTTTTAAGAGAAGATGCAACTTTACCGAAAGGTGCAGGTAGCCACCAAGCAAGGATAGTTACTATTAGACAACTGAAAGGGTTAGCTGACAGAAAGCCCAAGTGTAAGATAAAATGAAAGTTAAATTAAAAGCTATTATGAAATTTAAAGTGAGGATGGGTTGCACAGTGTTGTACTTGAAAAAGACTATGTGAAATTGTTCTGTAAGAAAAGTGGTGAATGGAGAAATATTAATGCAATTAAAATTAGAACTTCACCCATAGTACATGTGACTATGAGCATGAGAGACATTCTGCTGTTAATAAATTCATTAGACTCTATTACAAAAAAGATTATTTTTCAACATGCTTAAATGCACAAACAAATGTGTTCTAAATATTTTACATACTGTTGGAGAGAAACATGAAAATGAGCTGATTCTTGGAGCTACAGAAGTAAAGGATGATGTAATGAAGTCTGAAAGTTACTGTGAAGCATAGAGATGAGAACACAAGTTAGAGGGCAGTATGTGAATGGTTAGTCTTAATGGGATCCCTACTGAAATTCTGGCACTTGAAATGCAGGGTACAGACAAGCCAAAAATAGACAGAGGAGCAAATCTCTAAGATCATTCTCATTTAAACTTCATTTATGCAGCAGGCAAGCCCTCCTGCACTCCCTGATCTGGGGGTGCAAGTCCACCACACCACTTAAATTTATATATGCTAACTCTAACATCACTATACCTCAGGGAAAAGGGAGTATTCCAAGAGAAGTTCCTCTTGGACTTAATGCATGTAAGTCTATTTTTTCGGCAAGTCATATGTGTTTATGGACCTGCTCTAGCAGGTCATGACATTTCAAATGGTCGCTGACTAAATGAGCAGAATGCTTAATAAAAACAATGCTGAAAAAGAGAGCAATATTTGTCTAAAGATATCTTTTATGGTCTGTTTATTTGAAATGTCAGCACTCCAAATACCGAGTGCTAACTTGCTGAATAAAAAGACCTAAAAAGCAGGAGACGAACACATCTGGAAAATCACTCTTCTACTTTAAACTTCTTTCTTTGTAGAGTTCAAAACCCCCTGCATCCACCAAACGTATAAATATATAGATATATATATATATATATATATATATATATATATATATATATATATATATATATATATATATATATATGTATATATATATATATATATATATATATATATATATATATATATATATATATATATATCTGTGTATTCTAACTCCATGGATGGCATACCTCCAAGAAAGGGAATATTCCAAGAAACCGTCATCTCAGACTAAGTATATGTAAATATTTGTTTTTGGCCATTCAGTCTCCACATATTGGGGCTCACTATATCAGTTCCTGACATTTCAAATGGTTACCAGCTTTAATGTGTTATTGTGAAGTAGTACTGAATAGAAAGCTATGTACATTTATAACATATTCTGGTCACTGGTTAGAAGCATTACACTAATACATGCTTATGTGCGAATATAAGAAACAGACATATAAAATACTTTTTTTCAGATTTTATCAGTTACATAAATACTTTTAATATTTTGGGTTGTTTCACTTGTGAGCAGCCAGGAGTGGTAACATGAATTCATCCTACAATATCATAGTGTACATATGTACATAAGTAGCAGTACCATAGATAGGGTGGAGGGAGCACAGATGACATCTGTCCCAGGAGTAAGTCTTTTCCAGATGTGATTGGTAACTCAGAAGTGTTGCTCATCAGACATGAGCGCAGTAACAGCAGTCATTTCATATGTTCATTGATTAGTACTAAGCTAACTGCCCTTGTGAGCCCTTTTAAGCCTAATGTGAGAATCAAACCTTACACCTTGTGTCTGGTAAGGTAAACATCTTAATCAGTATACCAACCCTGCAGTAGCAACATGGTATAGTAAATCACATCTGTGTAAAAATGCATGACCAGCCTAGTGGTGGCTGGTGACTTCAAATCAAAGGGGGGCTGCAAGAGACAGCTGAATGGGTGGGGCCAATTGGAAGGGGTGCGTCCAACTAGGAAGGGAAAGAGCTATGCTCAAAACCACAAAAACTGGAACTTTAATTAAATACGCTGCCCAGGGTGCCAAACCGTCATTATGAGAGTCCAATCAAGACAAAATGAAGTGTAGAAGAAAAAAATATTTCATTGCATTGGCTGCATGACAGCTTACTTAATATCTAGACGGAAACAAAAAGGTTGTGAGGCATGAAAAAATAAATTACTTTTTAAATACATTACTGGAATGCCAGTCGAAGTCAAGTATAAGAAAAACAAGCACCACTCAACTCAAACCATTTCTCCTTGCATTGCAGTTCTAATTATAATTTATATTCAGCTTTATAAAAGTACCAAGTAACATGCTGAACGTACCAATCTCTGTGATACCCCCACTTATAAAAATGTTTCTTATCCAATAAAGACCTGCTGCCTGACAACAACTATCTACTTGTTTCATTGGGAAAACATGATCAAAGTAAAAAATAAACAGCAAACAAGAAACAAGCTCAAGATAAATTGCTTAAAGGATTACTGCACAGGTTATGCACCACACATGATCGATCGGAATTCTGTTTAGTTTACGGGTAAAGCCTGCAAAGATGACTGCAAGTCTCCAACAAAAGTAATGAGCTTCTTAAAATACTGTAATCCTGTCCTTTATTACAAATACTGTCATATACATTTCAATACCCAAGGCTTATACATTATCTAGTTATGTAAGTATTCTCTGCATGGCAACAACAAACATGCTTTCAATGTTGGTAATTCTTTAACAGTATGCTTATTAAAACTTACTTGCATCTTGCAATCTCAGACAAGCTTACCTGATGGTCATGAAAGCATTGCTACTTAAACACAGAGCAATGGGCACTTTCTGAATAATAAGAAGCATAAATCAACAGTAGAAAAATATGCCAGAAAACCGGAACATTCTTCAAAATCAAGCAAGGACAGATGAAAATCCACTGTAGTACTTGTGTCTACCTTGGATGGGGGGATACTCTGCACACCTACACTGCATAACTGCTCCTTGCCTTGCTTGGACACATCCAGAGTCACTACATGAGGGAGTAGGGTGCAACAAATATGTCACAATTTGTAATATCTCTGGCTGACTGTGATGGCCCTGGCACATTTGTCATACCTCTCAACCTCAGAGCAAGAAATCTGGACAAAGCCATACATAGAAGTGGGACAAAGGCCCAAAATAAGGACAATATTTAAATATTGCTCTTATAAACTGTCAATAGAATTGTAAGTCTTGCATTACTATGAATTTTCTGAGGGGTATGAAATCTGAAACTCAAAAGTCTGTCATTATTTTCTAACTTCAATCTTTAATTATTTGCCATTAATTTGCCAGAAAACCACAATTTTATGAAAAATGGACCAAAAATGTGATGCAAATATAAAATGGTCACACAATACAGCTGGGAACCTGTCAAAGAAAGAACATTTTTTTAATATTAGTACTGTTAACTTGAGCAGCTGACAATACAAACTAATCTACATGCATTTCTGAAATAAAAGTAATCTATAACTCTGATTATTACAGTTATTTATTAATTGCAAACCCTCCACATTTTCTTCCAAAATTGCCATTTTGCAGAGGGATTATTAGAAGGAGAGCAACATTTTGAGCCAAAATCAGAGACAATTGAGAGGTTTGGATATGCCTAATTCTATAAAGCAATTTATTTGCACATACCTCTCAATCTGTAAAGACAGGAAATCTGGACAAGGCCAAATATATTGGGGGAACATATAAACGGTACTAAAAATTATTCTTATATAAACTTAGTTGATAGAATAACAGGTATTGCTTTAGCATGCATTTTTCTGAAGGTTATGAAGTCTGAAACTCAATGTTGGTCATTATTTAGTGACTTAATTCCTGAATGATTTGCCAGAAAACCACAAATTTTATGAGGAACAAACCAAAAATAAGAAGCAAAAATCTATTCATTCTGTGAAAATCTGGACAGTTGAGAGATATAGTTCAGCCGGGGCTGTCTTTGAGTTTGCCGCCCTTCCCCCCTCACAAAATCATGGTTGAATGGAGCCTCCCGCTGCAGCCATTCCAATGTCCCATTACTTGGCTATTTCGCCCAATTTACCATAAACAGTGTAATGTGCATACTGCTTTACTTCTACGATGATTTGGATTTCCTTTGAAAGTTTTATTTTGCATTTTAGAGCACAAACACTATGACATCTGCTCAACAATGCAATGCAGTCTCACAATGAAAACAGACTTAGCATTAAAACTTCTCTGCCCTTGAAACTCACATTCATTGAAACAGCATTGAAATCCACATTCAAAGAAAATCGTTTGGCTAGTATAAAGATTAACTCTGGGCTGTTTTCAAATGATAGGCCCCTTGCACACAAGACATACATGTGCTGTGTGATACACCTTCCTGATTGTATTAAATTGTATTCCTTGTATAACACAGTACAGTTGTTAGAGGGTGTTTTAGATTTATTGTTTTGAACATTTTTCCAGTAAACAATGAAACAAAATGCATGCACCAATAATGACAAAACTGCCCAGTTGAGAACATTTCCATCAAAAAAGTCTTCTCAAACTTCTACAATCCACCAGTATTAGTAAATATGCATACTCTCTGTAGAAGTAAAAGTAATCTAAATAATTCCACATTAAAGAGATCTGTAACGAATGAAGAGGTTGCTGCTAACAACCAACTTTATATTTCATTGTTTCATCTATAAATAAAGTACCTGTATCTTTGCCAAAGAGGATATTTTAGTATGGCAGCATCCACCCCCACGTGGAAGTAGAACCCAAAACCTTCTGCATCAAAAGCAAACACACTACCTGTTGTGCTATTAATAATATGTGCAGAATTAACATAAGCAGCACTAAACTTCTTTTCCCCTGCAGCTCTTAGCTCCTTATAAAATCTACTCGACACTCAACTGTATCTCTCAACTTTGCAGCACAGGAAATCTGGAAAAAGTCAAAATTTATTGGGGGGGCAAAAGCCCAAAAAACAGGGACACATTTTAAACACTGCTTGTATAATCTTGGAAATTTGCTAATATAAAATGCTGTTTTACCACCATACCTTTCACTGCCATGACTTGAACCCAAGACCCTGTGCAAAACAGTCAGAGCAACATACCACTATGCCAAATCAGGTGTTTTATGCAAGAGTGGAAGACTGAAACTTAAAGGCTACCATTTAGTGAATTCAGTTCTCACCATAGCTGTCAACCTATTAGCAGAAAACACCTGGACAAAGCCAGTATTGGGGGAATACAGCCTCAAACATATTGAATGAATTCAGTTCTCACCATAGCTCTCAACTTTAGCACAAAAAACCTGGACAAAGCCAATAATGGGGGAATACAGTCCCAACCATAGGGACAAATGTCAAATATTGATCTTATAAACTTAGAAAATGGCTAGAATAAAAGGTTTTGTGTTACTATGTACTTTCTGAAGAATATGAAGTCTGAAATTCAAATGCCTGTCAATTTTATTTATTTAACATTTGTTAACCAGGAAAATCTGACTTGGAACAAAAGCCAACTTTCAGCAGAGGCCCAGGGAGAGATACTGCAGACACATGTCTTTGTAACATGAGAGGACAGCAGCAAAAGCCCACACACAGATACAGGAAGGACATGCAGACTCTACACAGAAGGCACTCCAGCCAAACATCAAACCAGCAAACCTCTAGCTGTGAGAAAAAAATGCCACCACTGCACCATCAACTATTTAAGGAAATAACATTTTAGATACCACAGATTTTATGAGGAACAGAACAGAACAAAATATGAGGTAAAAATCTGTAAAAGTTTCACAAATGGTGGTGAGTAGGGAATTCGGGCTTTTGTTACTTGCACCCAGGGTGCAAGGTTCAAGCCTGAGGTATTCTCTAATAATCAACTAGGGCATTTTTCACACACACACACACACACACACACACACACACACACACACACACACACACACACACACACACACAATGTTTTGCTTGCTTCATACTTTCAACTATAATCAAATCAGCAGACTACTGACCTTGCAGTTTTATGCGGTTAGCACCACATGGACGTCTGGGGCATCAGCAGTCTGCTGCTTTTGTCTAGGATTCACTTTCTATATGAGGGAGAAGTTATAACTGGATTGTACCATTGTGGTTCACAGCTGGGGGTCTGCAGTCCGATATCATGAGCCGCCACTGGATCAGCCATGGCCACTAGCAAGTTTGTGTACCATAATTTCTTGATCAACATAGGCATTGATTACTCTAAGGTTCTAGAAGTATCCTGGTTGTACAGAGGCAGAGGATGAAGCCCTGACTATAACCTAGGTAACAGGGACTCAATTCACATACCTGGTACTGGAGAAGCCTGGCAGGGCATAAGTGAAAGGAAGCAATGTACTTGCCTCTTCTATTGTGTACACTGAATGAACCATCTGTCATGCTTCAAGGGAAGGGGTGGGTTGTCCTAAGAAGAAAAATATCTTTTAGCAGTGAAGAGATGCCCTTATCTGGTAACCATTGCATGTTCCCTCTTTTGTGCTTCACCATGTGCATGTGTGGGTTAGGGCAGAATACAAACAAACTCACACCAGCCAGATAATTGCTTGAATGTGGTTATTTTCAGTCAACATTCAGCCCACTGATGGGGAATGGATTTGACAATTGAGTAGAAGGGGGTCTAATGACTTGAGAGGTAGCATGTGTAAAGAGTATGGAAAAAATAGATTCTAGGAGTTATGGCTAAATCAGAAGAACAATATCCACAAGTCAAATGGGGCAAGATTCACTCACTCTAGGGACCTTAACCTAGCTTAGGACATTAGCAGGACATGCTGGAAAGATAGATATGTCTCCCAAAGATTGCCACTCCTCTGGAACAAACTCCCAATTCACATAAAACAGAACTCCTCAATGACCCTATTTAAGCGTAACTTAGACAACTGGATAGGAGACTGTAAATTTACCCTGGGGGTGTCACCTATGTCCATCTTGGATAAGGGCAGTTGGTGCTGATCATAGACTTGCAGTGCAAATATAGACCATACAGCTTGGTCAATAAGGGGTCAAGGGTATAGCATGCCTAGGCTTATAAAGGCCCTAGGGTCAATAGCCTAGTAACTTCCTCTGAAACTATGTCCCCATATATGTTAGAGGCTGCACTTATAGCCAATGTCCATGAAAGTATATATCAGTACCGTCCATGACTCAGAAGGCTCTGATTGTGTCTAACATGTCATCACTTTCATGACAAGAGCACAGTCAACTGCTTTAAAACAGTGTACATGAGATTGTCAACATGTGCCATCCTGTCAAGAAATACAATATAATACATGGAATATAGGTACTAATCCACGCAGTATCATATTGATAATCTTTACTACAGGATCTTACAGTGACCATCGCAAGATACAGTGGGCGTAATACAGGCATCTACCTTATGAATACTACAACAGTTCCTTCATGTTATTTTGAAGCATGTAGATAGCATATATGGTTTCCAAGGATGTAAATGAAGATAAACAGCACTGCATGGTCATTCTACAAAGTATTTCATTTCTCTGAAGTTCTAGTTGACCATGGATTGCATCCACATCACTATCAAGGCCCAGGTGGTACACAAGGAAAAGTATATTAACTGTTAAGGTTTCACCTCCATCATCTGCCAGGTGGTATACAGCACACAGGGTATTATATAAAATGTATATGTGTGCCATGCAGGTAGTTCTCACAATTAGCCCATCTGGCATACATCTTGACTGTACCAGCAAATTGTGTATTATGACTTCCCATGGGGAATCATATTGTCAGTGCCCGAAATGTCCTGCAGTCATGGCAAGTGACAGCAATATCCAACTCACAGAGTATGACTGAGATGCTATACAACACCATACAGTCACAGATAGGGGACATCATTGAGCATGTGTTTGTATTTATTTATTTATTTTAACAATTATTAACTGGGGTAGGTCTGACTGTGAGTGAGCCCTTTTTCAGCGGAGGCCTAGGGAGAAAAGCTCCAGCAAAACAACAAAAATAATAAAACAAAAAGATAATATAAATGATAAAAATAATGACAATAATGTTTAAAAATTCCCATAGTTAACTAGCAAAGACAGATTAAACATGATGATGTTAAAAACATGATGAGAGTATGAATACAAGATTTAGTAGTGAAATAAAGACATTGAATGTTATCAAGGAGAGTTGAGAGGTTTAGTAATAAGTTGAAGCAGCAGAAAAGGTTTCAAGGGAGAGCAGAACTGTCTGCAGAGTCATTGCACAAGTAGATGAGAGGAGGTGAGAAGAAAAAAATGGATGTAGGTAGTGGAAAATGAGAAAAAAGGATGTGAGTAAAGGAGAAGTGTGGAGGGACATGGAAGTGAGAGGATGACTTTCTGGGGAATGGGAGAGGAGATAGAGAAAGATTAAGAGTGAATATAGGGAATAGTGTAGCACAGAAGAAGTTTCCATCTCTAGAAGGGTGAGGCAGAAGGGGGGATCATGGAGTGGAAATCAAAGGAGGAGGTAGAGACGTGAGGTAGGTGGGTAGGAGGTTAGGAGGTACTAAGACTAAGGCAAAGACAGGAGTTAAGGAGTGTTTCTAGTAAAGATTTTTTGAAGTCAGGTCTGTCTGGGATAGATCAGATGGTTAGTGGTATTTTGCTCTAGAGTAGAGCAACAGTATAGCTGTATAGAGAATGACATAGGGATTTTTTAGGCTTGTAGATTTCTAACAGAAGTTGATGTAGGCATGCTTGTACTGCCTAGCTTTATAAAGTATCACACTGCAGTATGGTAGGGGACCTGCAGCAAGATATTTCCTGTCTGTGCAGTTCTACACATCATGATAGCATGCAGACAGATAAGTCAGGGGTTGTCATCAAAGGACAAAATAGAGTTCAGCCAGTTGTGCAGGAGATGCAGGTTGACAAGCCATTGGAAAAAATGGCTGCACAAGAAGATCATGTGAGGCAGAGATGGGGACAATATGCTGCATCACTGAAAAAGAGGCAGCATCTATTACTCAACTATGGGCAAGAATGGACAAAATAAAGATTAAAATGATGCATGCAATACTAGGCCTAGGCTATGTTATACATAGCCTTGTTTGGCCATGCCATGCATTTGACATTGTTTATGATATAACACAGTAGTAAGGACATGGCACAATTTTCACATGCACAGGTGGGGAGTGACACAGTGATATAATCAACAATGGACAGTGTTTATGTTTTAAGTGAATTAAGGTGTGGAAGGAAGTGAGAGACATGACCAGGAGATCAGGGGCTGGGTATACTGTGTAGTGAGGGACTTGTGCTTCTATAGGGGATTAGGTGTCCAGAAGTAATGGGTACAAGTTCTGAATGTGTTTTAAGAGCAAAGGTCCTGCAGATGTTGTAACAATATGAATATATATGTGTGACAGGTATTTTGGAACCTCAGGTGGGAATTACATAGGCTGGGAATATCACAAACCATTGGTGTATTCCATCTCAGGAATGGCACTGATATATGCACCTGCAAATAAGGATGAAGGTGAAATGTGAGACAGTGACTGCCTAGACATGCCAGGTGCCTGACTGACATGTAGGCTACATCTGCACAGACTGCCATACCATGCTGCTGATGTACACCAACTGTGGATGGCATGGAGAAGAGAGCAATGCATGACCTTGACATACCTGCCTTATGGGATGTGCCCACAGTGAAGACATATAAGCCATGGTCACTGGAATCATCTAACCCAATTGTGTGGCAATACCATCTCCCTGTGATGCATCAACAGTACAGATAAAGCTATGAAAAGAATTCAGACACATATACTTTGTGATTTATGCCTTCATTCCTGCATCCACAATATGTCTGTAGAGAAACTATGGCAATGCTGAGCATCACTGAGCTTATGGCACATGTATTCCACTAGAATGTGTTACTGACATAAAGAAATACAAAACATCTGCATCTTCAATACAGACATGAGATGACTCTTCAGTTCAGTTCCCACATCCAGGTCTGCACCAGGCTTCAGGTTTCTTTCAGTCTCCCCAGACAGTGATGAGAGGAACTCCTCTATGATGGGGGAGGTGAAGTGGTAAAATTATTGTGCAGGCATGCAGAATCTTGTCAGTTACTCTATGATTGATATGAGGTGCTGACCTGTTGTGGATACCAACTACATTAACATCTATCAGCAGCTCAAACAATGCATATTCATGGAAAGCCTAGTCCATCTTGCCTTAATGCCATTTATGGTTATGGATGGCATGAAGTAGCATCTCAAGTCTCTGTCTAGAAAACATTCTAATTGCAGTTCCACTCCTTAGTCACCATGAATGCACAGGTAAACATGGACTTCCCCATATGGTTAGTGAGTGTGCACAAAATATACCCAGAATCATGTGAAATAGTCATACACCTATGTGGGAATTTTGCCACCATATCATGGCATATCTGCTATACTCCAGTATCACAGGGCAGTTTCCAAATGCAGTCCAGTAGAGCAACATGGAAACAGACTGCCTTGTAATATACATGTTATATGAATGTGACTATGATGCAGTCTTCTATCAACTCTATGGCAGAGGTGAGGAAGTCCTGAATATAAATCAAATGACCTATGTTTGATTAGCAACCCATATACAGGAGGAAATGATAATGATATAGGAGTCTAATGAAGAGGCTTACTACTATTTGTCTCTCCCAAGGATGACAGTGTGAGTGTCCTGGTGCACTTTATATGAAATTCTAAGTGGACACCAAGTATTGGTGGTACGTGACATCATTAAACCAAGAGTTGGGTAATTTGCTGGTGAGGTTGAACCACAGGGCAACTAAAACTTCATCTATGCAGGATCCATATATGTACTTACCTTGACTATGTCCATCTGCATACTGAGGGAAGTTTCAGCATACACAAAACATCAAAAGGAGCTCCAGTGCAATAGCTCTTTACCTGGCCCCATTCCACTCCTGCTGAATGGCAATCCATGTCTCCACTTAGGACAATTAGATTCTTCCAGAGGATGACTTTCTCACTAGGGTATTAAAATGTGTGAAGAGACAGTGAGGACAGAAATATCAGGAATCTGGATAGGAGGAACCTCCAGACAGCTGCATCCATGGGGCAGAGTGTAGAAAACATTAAAAAGAAAACAATTAGTCAGTTCCAAACCCCAAGTAATGTGAATATGTAGCATACCATACCTCTGGTGTCACCCTCCAGTCCCCCCTTGATGGTGCAGTTGCATGACAGCAGCACACACCCTCCCTCAGAAGAAGGAAAACTCATGTCAGCACAGAAACACATGCCCTCCCTCAGGGGAAGGAAATCTCATGTCAGCTACTTTATCTCTCCCTTACCTGGCTTCTCCAGTAAAAAGGTCCAGTGTGCAGATTGTGCTCTTCTGGTACACAGTTATATCTCAAGCCCTTTGGCACAGAGCTGGCTATTTGATACATTTTTAATATGTTAGAACAATAATTTAGAATTATGAAGAGAAGGTTTGGGTTAGATACTAGTATAGGCGGTATCATTAGCTGCTGTATTTTTTAAGTGAATATAAGCAACAATTATTAAATTATAAGGTAAATTAAGTATCACACACTGAGCTGAGTGGAGGAGGGGCACTGACCACTAATCTGATCTGTGATATATAACAATAAATATCCTGTCTTTTTGCTTATTTTGACTAGTTAATGCTTATTCTAACCATTTATAGCACTTTGTATTGTCTGCTGCATACTTATTACTGTATTTTATTGATATAAACTAATCTGCACAGTTGTACTAAAATTGTCTGACTTACAGGGCCTAATAAATAAGGTTTTTACTGTCACACTGTTTATAAAGCTTTTTTAGCTAGTGTGAAAGGTATTAACTGGACATTTTTTCCATTTGTTAAGCATCTGTTTGTTCTGATTTCTTGCCAAGGAGTGTATCGTATAACTGATTTATTTGCAGTTAAAAGCATTCTCTAGAGTCTCCTTGCTCCTTTATCTGTTTAAAACTTTCATTTATTGGCTCACTGTTGTTTTTCTGCTGTGATAAATATGTTTGTAGTGTTTTCTGCATAAAAAAGTGTAGCTAGTAACTGTAATATAGTTTCCAACCCTTCCTCACTATTGGTGTCTTTTTTTATACTTGGTGGCTTTGCAGTTGCCCGCCTCTACTGTAAATTTCATTTGGGACACTCCTTCCAGTCTAGTGTCATTAGCTCATTCTACCTACTACAGAGAGAACATTTGAGAAGGCCAACCCACTTAGTTTCTTAACTTTGAATTATCTTTTGTTCCTCCTTTCTCCTTTTTCCACTTTACTACAAAAAAAAACACTTTCACAATCTACCATTGTTAGAATCTTCTTGTGTTCTGACTGAGGGTGCTTCTCAAACAATCTAGAAATATAGAGCTGATAAACATGTTTTTTGGCAGAGTTATGCATTGTCTTCATTTTTGTTTGACTGAATTATTTATATATTTGCTAGCATTGTCAAGTGCCTCCATCTTGTTTTTTCCTAAATGACTGCTTCTGTCACTTGCTTTTTGGTCATTTTTAATTTAATTGCATTTATTTAAACTGTATTTGCTTTAATATTGCTACACACTTAAGTGGGTTAGCTTGCAATGCATTTGAATTGTTTTTACTGCTGTTTTAGCTGCTTTTCTGTAAAAAAAGGTCTAAGCTTGTTTCCTGCCTTTCCTGTAACTAGTCTATTCCAGATACAGATTTGCTGTATCCAGAACTATTTGTAAGCTTCTGCGCCCTCCAAGCCTTTCTGTGTTGGAGGGAAGTCTTCTAGCTTATCAGTGGGAGTGGTAAGCACTAGGTAGCCTATCTACCACAAGAGGAGTGGTTTCTGTCCCAGAAATTGTAGTTTATTGGTCGTTTGGGCAGTTTTTCCATCACTTTCAACTTTCTGGTTTTAAAAGCCCACGTTTGCGCTTGTTTCCTGCCTTTCCTATAACTAGTCTAGTCCAGATACAGATTTTCTATATCCAGGACTGTTTGTAAGGTTCTAGGCCCCCCAAGCCTTTCTGTGTTTGAGGGAAGCCTTCTTGCTTATCGGTGGGAATGGTAAGCACTAGGTAGCCTATCTACCACAAGAGGAGTGGTTTCTGGCCCAGAAAATGTAGTTTTTTGGCTATTTGGGGAGTTTTTTCATCCCTTTCAACGTTCTGGTTTAAAAGCTCATGTTTGCATGGGTGTGCAATAGTTTAAGCTTTCTGCAGTGGTGCCGAGTTGAGGTAAACTATTACTGGTGCCAAAAAGTCTGCTCTTCAGTTTTTCCCATAGATCTTGGTAGGTCTTTCTCTCTTGCACTTCAAATAGCCTAATCACTTTGCACTTCAACAGGTTTTTGTAGAAATTATTGTAACACACCTATGTGCTATCAGCACTAGTCATTCTTCACTGAAATACCTCCTGTACTGGGTTTATATTATAACATCGAAGTATTAAAATGTCGAATGTTATAATGTCAAACCCAAAACAGTGAACGCTGAAAATAGCGAAGCTGCAGAACATCGAATTCTTTCCTAGGGAAAGAATTTGGTGGGCTGTTTCTGCCGTTTCACTATTTTGTCCACTGTGGTGTGAAGGTTACAGACCGGGTTAAGGTAAGTGTGCAAATGGACCCGGTGAATGTGAGTGTGGCAATGGGAAAGTTAGAGATCTTAAGGTTAGGGAGCGGGTAAGGTGAGTGTGTGATAGTTATGGACCTTAGGGTTAGGGAGCGGGTAAAGTGAGTGTGCGATAGTTACGGACCTTAGGGTTAGAGTTAAGGTAAGTGGATAGATAGTAGTGTATGTACGGTTTAGTGTAGGGTTACAAATATGATTTTAAGTGTATATGTGTGGTTTACTTTTTTTGGTGTGCTTGTGTCGTGGGTGTGTTTCTCTGAACAGTGATTTTTTTCCCTGGGAAAAAATTCGCTGTTCTGAGCTTTCGATTATATCACATTTTGACATTCCAAGTTCGAGCTTATGGTGTTCGATATTTTGGGATTTTGATTATGTGATATACACCCCCTGTACTTAGTAGGTATGACCATCCTTCCTGGCATGAATAAAGGGCAGTTCTCTGTACTTTCTCCTTTTAACCTGGTGCACTTGGACATTCTGAGGCAGTGTAGCAACTGCCTCATGTACACAGACAACCTTCTCCTCTTACCTCCCAACACTCAGACTTGTGAGAGATGCACTTATATCATCAAATTAGAAGCTATGCACTCTCCAGCCAGGACCAGACTACCTGGTCAAGAGGAGAAGGTCAACACCTACACTCTACCACATGGAACACATAGGCCTCCAGAACACCCACTGTCACAGCTCTCACGTAAGAACACAAATCACACACCCATCTCGCAGAGGCTCTCAATAGAAATTTATCCAAACAGCAGAGACCTCCAAGACAGAAGTGCACTCAGCCACCACAACACAGCACAAACCACGGGACACATAACTCACCTCCACAGTGTACCCCCTCAACCTAAGCCCGTAAGAATAAACACCTTGCCCAATACACTAACCATAGGTGACTCAATGGAGGCACACAGATGTCCCACACACTAGGTTGAATAAGGAGAAGGTAACAGTCAGCTGTCTATCAGGTGCCAGAATCCAACATATAACACACGCACTCAGGTCACTCCACAACAAGTACTAGTATGACTCTATCATTGTCCATGTGGGTGTGAATAACCTGAGACACACCTCTCTGAACTACATGAAAAGAGACATTGTGGAGCTCTCAGATTATGTGGCCCAGGCAGGTATGACACTAGCCCTTAGCAGTATCCTACCATCACCCAGAATGATACCTCAGTACAAACAAAAAACAATTGACTTCAACAATTGGCTAAATTTCTGGTGTCCGTCTAAAAGGATCCATTATCTGTCTGCTTGTGATGACATGACTGACAGACCTCCATGCTTTGCCAGATATGGCCTGCATCTGTCACCCCTGGGTTTCTGGGTACTGGCTAAGGCTCTTGCCACCCCTATAGGGCCTTTTTTAGGCTGTGATCCAAAGACCAAATTACCATCGTAACAACTGTAAATAAATGCAATCTGAGGGTCATGCTGCTCAACGCTAGAAGTCTAAATCTCAAGATGCACTCACTCGAAGCAATGCACAAAATGGAAAACATCGACATTTGTGCTGTAACGGAGATCTGGTTTAAAGTGGCAGAAAGAACGCCTGTGCTACCAGGCTATAACTCATTCCATACCTTTCGGTACCAAAACATGGACCAAAGCTCCAAAGGAAGTGGTGTCTCCATATTCATAAAGGATATGCACACCTCCAGACTAGTAGCCCAGAATAATGAATCTGAGATAATCTATCAAGGTCCATCCCAACACTGTCTTACTAGGAGACCTCCATCAACTGGGAAAACTATTCAACACATCCTGGAATTCATCAATTCCAATACCCTGACCCAAGCTCATTCTGACCACCACTAGAGGAAGCAACATCCTTGGACTTGGTTTATTACAACCATGGCACCATTACTCTTACAAAGTAGTCCCCTGGTCAGATCCAAACTTCTCCATAGCTGACTTTGGACTCCTAAAACCAGAGGAGGCTAACTTCACAGCACCCATGCCATGGGGAAAAGCTGCATGACTGCTGAATCATACACCAATGCACTGTACAAACATGTACATAAATGCATGGAACTAGCCATACCCAACAGAGCCAAGATGCTCTCCTCCAAAAAAGAAAAGACATCTGTGGCCCCTGCCATTAATAAACTCTACAACAAAAGGAAGAAACTGTTGCAGAAAAGGTGAAATCCCAAGACTGGAAAAACTGGCTATTAGCCTCAACAAAAGTTGAGATAGCCAGATATGAAGGCAGAATTGTGGCAGACACTAAAACAATCACAAAAGCTCCTATAGCTATACCAGAACCTCCATGGCAAATACCCAGATTTGCTCTGAGTTACTGAAATACTGGAAGAATGCCAGGGACCTAGCCTTACTGCAGCACAGTTTAAAGCTGTGTTTGTCCAAAGCAAAGACAGCAGCTTGGATGGAACTCACTACTATCTGCTGGCTGTGTTCCTACATGAACTACAAAGTGAACTGGCACCATCTGTTGTGCCTGTCACTTCACACTCTCTCCTCAGTCTTATTGTCCCTATCAAATGGTGCACTGCAGCTCTAATCCTCTCATAAAGGGGGGCAACTACAGACCCCTTGGAATTTATCCCCCCATAGAATGAGGTTTGATATGTAAAGCTATGGAGCACATCATCATGGATCTGATTAACAAAGATATAGGAAATCTCCAAACTCTAGACCTCATGCAATTTGGCTTTGTGAAAGGGAGATCATGCCTGCTCAACCTGGTTTACTTCTTTAAGTCAGTCACCAGGGCTGTGGATGAAGGTAAGGCAGTGCATACAGCTTACCTCGATTTGTCCAAGGCCTTTGATACCATTCCTCACTTAGGAATTATTGATAAACTCACCAAACTAGGTATCAACCCCTATATCATTAGGTGAGTTGCAAATTGGCTCACAGATAGAACACAAAGTGTGAAAGTAGTGGACTCTAAGTCAGACTGCTGACCAGTCACAAGTGGAGTCCCACATGGATTGGTCCTGGGTCCTCCCTTGCTTGGTATCTACTTCTCAGAAGTCCAGGCTAACACAAAGGGACTCTGGTGACCATGTCCACAGATGACTGCAATATGGGAGCCATTATTAAGTCCCCAAGTGATGCAGACATCCTACAGAAAGGCCTCACTGAGGCCAATGACTGGTGTCAAAACCATGACCTTAAGCTTAACACCAAAAAATGCGTCATCATCCCCTTTGGTAAAAACTCACTTCCCACTAATTACCACATCAATGGGAGCCCACTGAACACTGAAGGTGTTATAAGAGATCTGTGAATGCAGGTTGACAGCAACCTCTCCTTCGACCAGCACATTGCCACTGTGGTCAGAAAGTCTTTCTATGTGACATATCTCATTACCAAGGGTTTTGCATCCAGGAAGAAAGAGGTCATCGTCTCTTTCTACTCTTCCTTCATTAGACCAATCATCGAGTATAATGCCCCATTTGGCATGTACCTCGCTAGACACCTGAACAGCTGGAGAGGCCACAGAAGTACCTCATGAAGAGAATTCTAGGCATTAAACACATGTCGTACATGGACAGACTCAAATGACTACAGATATTCTCTGTATCATATTGCCTACTTAGAGGGGATCTCTGCTTGACTTACCAAGCCATATCTGACCCAGCTCTGTTAGAAATGCTACATCTAAAGAAATCCCAATCCCACTGTACCACACACTCCAAAGACCTCAACCTCATTACCACAATCAACAGAACATGCTGAAGGGACAGGTTCCTCACCTAGAGACTGCCCATTCTCTGGAATAGACTTCCCATACATGTAAAGCAGAGCACCTCACTGTCCCTCTTCAAGAGAAATCTTGATAAGTGGATGGGAAATAGAAAGTTCACCCCGGGGATCACTCCAGTGGCTCTACTTGATAGAGGCACTGGGAACTAACATTGGGTGGCATGATGCCAGGGCATGTCTATGGGCTAGGCTTGTAAAGGCTCCAGGGCCATTAGCCTAATACACACCTATGAAGCTATGAATTTAGAGAGGAGGGGAACAAGGAGTTTTAGGAGGAATTTGAAGTGTGCATGAGAAGCAGATGCAGGCAGAACTGACTTGCAGAGGAAGTAGGTGAATAAATCAAAGGGAAATGGATGTGAAGTTATTAGTATACTAAACTAAAGCTTCAAAGAAGAGTGCATGGGTGACTGAAGTGGAAACAGGGTAAGATAAAAGAATCACCCTGAATATAGAGATAAAAGAAGAATTTAGGAAATTCAATAACGAACTATATGCACAAAGACAGTCAGGTGGGAAATGTTTGAGGACTGGAAAGGTTCAGAATCAGGAGACAGAGACAAGGAATGGGAATGGCTGCACAAAGAAAACAGAATGGGAGAGTTGGTAACAGTGATTATACATCTGAAAGAAATGGTAAAGGAGGTAGTCTGAATAGCTTTTCCAGTTGATTAATACAAGTCAGTAGCACTGCAGGATGAGGCATTATCTGGCGAATTTGTTTAATAAAGTAGGGCAAGAATAGGTAATGACAGAATCAGTGTAGGAGGTAGTTATGTTGACATTATATTAGGAAAAAAGGAGGAAAAGGGTCTGGAAAATTATAGCCCAATTTCTATATGCAGCTGTGCAATAAAAAATATTGATAGGATATTTACAGCTAGGTTAGATACACTACTGCCAAACTTATTGGAGGGTCTCAAAAGTGGATCACTTCACTTTGTTGCTTATTTTTATTTAGTATGAAATGGAAAAGATAAAAAAGGGCAGATATGGTACTTATGGATATTCAGAATGCTTTTGACTCAGTAAGTTGGGACTTTATTATTCAGATCCTGAAGCAGATAGTATAAAAAGGTTATAGGGAGTATTAGACCAGGTTATAAGAAGTTGATTATTTAAATTAGGGTAAAGGGGGGAAAATGGACAGGCATCTGCTATCCTTGGTGATCTTTATTTTAATCTGGAGAAAATGGCACAGACAATAAATAGATTAATTGAAAGATGAGGAATGAGAGGTAGTATGGAGTCATTTGGTGGGTATTGTATGCAGTTATAGGAGGATGTAGAAGTGGTACCTCAGATGCAGAAGGTTGTTGAGGTGTTTGGAAAGAATAAGGCTTAATGTACCATCTGATAAAATGTTTAGTGATATAAATAAAAGGAATATACAAAACCTGATGGAGCTTTCATGTTCAAGAAATGTGTGTTTGAGGTAGTGAGGAGAAACCCACAGGAACAAAAGTATACAAAGCAGTAAAAGTGTATCCAATAGTGGGAGAGATCAAGAGAAAAAAATGGGACGAGCTATGGAATATAATAATGAGAATGCCAGACAAATGGACTATATGGAGTACACAAAGAAGATTCCATATATATGATATTTCCTGAGATGATAACATACAAACCTTTATTTTCCAAACACAAAAGTTTTACTAGGGTAAGAAGCCACTTGCCCAACATGGTGAGATATGCCTTTTCCCCACTATAGTGCATTCCTGGTGTTGTTATATATAGTTAGTGAGGGTGTGGGGAGTGTGAGGCATAGCCCCCCCACCTTGGTGGGTTTTACATACTGCTGTGTGTTTCCATGCAATTTTGGGCAAGTGTTTACTTACACTGTGTTACCCATCTGGTCAGAATAAAACAGGCAAACATTAATGGGTTCAGTTCAAGCAGCTTTATTACACACAAACGCATTAGGAATAAGGCTTTGTAACTTAAGCTTAAATAAACTTATAAACAGACTGACTACCACACTGATACATGTTAATACTCTGTCTGTTCTCTAAAAATGGCACTGCTGCCTGCATGTGCTTACTATTTATATGCATGTGCTTACATCTCAAAATGCTTCTTAAAGGTACATGCACACACTCTAATCTACATCCTCCCTCTTTGAGAAATAGTCCATATGCTAAATGACAGTATTCAATGACAGTCAATTAACATTAATGATCTTTTGACATGATATACAGCACTAATTATTTGACATGCAAACATGCAAAATCAGACACATATAAAACAATCTTGAAATACGACCTGATCATGTAAGATAAAAGTCAGAACTATGTCTAGCAATGGGGACTGTGTTCAAGGAATGTTCAGCTTTGGGGACGTCTGGAACATCACCAGGAATGGGAATGGATACTAAGAAATGTTCTTCAATATGAACATTGTCAGGGTTGCTCTGAGATCTTGAGTCTGTATCACAGGTACGATGCTGCAATATCATTTCTGATACAGAAAGATGCCTGTGGTTTCTCCTATATTCTATACCCTCAGATTCCACTAAGTAGGATCTCAGCTCGGAAGATATATCTCTCATTTGACCAATTTGATCAAAGTCTTTCACCGTTTGCATCCTCATTGTCTCTCCTTTTAATGGACAAAGAAATCTGCTTGTTTTAACATAGCTGGACTTCTGAGAAAAATGCTTCTTAGAAAGGTGGGCTTTGATTGCTTTGTTGCTTTTAGCATTAGGCACTAAAAGACTAGAAATAATAGGTAAGGTTGTCCTAGTTTGCCTAGATAGAGGTCTCTGAGCAGGCGAGCCAAGTAGGTTGTCATGGGGTATATTTCTAAGATTAAGTAAATTCAAGAAAATATCAGTATTGTCATGCTTTGACCTCTTTAGTAATTGCTTTGCACTCTATACTGCACATTCAGCAAGGCCGTTTGACTGTGGGCATTCAGGAGTACTAGTAACATGAATAAAGTCTCAGTCTTTTGCAAATCTTTGAAACAATCAACTTGTAAACTGAGAACCGTTGTCAGAAATAACTTTGTATGGACTGCCATGGGCTGAGAAATGATGTTTCATCTTAGTAATAACAGCACTGGATGTTAGGTTAGGTAGCAAATCAATCTCAAACAAGTTTGAATAAGAGTCCACCAACATTAAGTAATGCTGATTGTTCCACTCAAATATGTCAGTTGCTACTGTTGACCAAGGTAGTTCAGGAATTTGGCTTAGCAGAAGTGGCTCTTTTTGCAAATGTGGCTTAGTACTATTGCACACTAAACAAGAAGAAAACACTTTATCAATGTCTTTTGATAGAGAAGACCAACATACTAGTCCTGTCACCCTTCTTTTAGTAGAATTGGAGCATGAGTGACCATGATGCAAAATCTGAATGTATTCACATTGTAAGGAAGAAGGAACAATAACGTCTGGACCTTTGAAAATGATACCATCTTCCATCAGTATCTCATCTCTGTATGGAAAGTAAGGTTGCATTTCTGGCAGTATACAGGATTGCTTTGATGGCCATTCTACATTGATGAAGTGATGGAGCTTTTGCAAAATAGGATCAAACTTTGTATGATCTCTTAGCTCATCAAGTCTCATGGTAGAAAAATTACGCACTTCCATGACATCAAAGTCAAAGTTCTCTGCATCAAGCTGTTTTGTGGTATTTCTGGGTGATCTGGTTAAAGTATCAGCTAGATAAAGAAGTTTACCTTTTGTATAGACCATTTTGAAATTATACTTTTGCAATTCGGTCATCATTCTTTGTAGTCTTGTTGGAGCTGAATGCATAGGCTTCTTTAAAATAGTGACTAGAGGTTGATGGTCAGTTTCTATCTGGATAGCCCAGTCATAAATATAATCACAGAACTTTGAATATGTGAACACAATTGCCAAAAGTTCCTTCTCAATTTGAGCATAACCGTATTTCAGTTAAGGTAAGAGTTCTAGATGCATAGGCAACAGGTCTGCCCTCTTGAAGAATAGCTGCACCAAGACTGATCTTTGAATCATCACAGGAAAGAACTACTGGTTTGTGGACATCATAGTATTTTAATGTAGGCGGATTAACAATTTGCTGTTTGAGGTTATCAAATTCTCTCTGGTGTTGTTCTAACCATGACCAGGCAACATTTTTGAATGTCAGCTCTCTCAAAGGTGCTGATAACTCACTAAAGTCAGGGATACATTTGCCCAAATAGTTAACCATACCAAGAAAATGCTGTAGAGCTAGGACATTGTCTGCAGCTGGCATCTCAAGAATGGCTGTTTGCTTGGAAGGCTCTGGTTGTAAGCCTGTACTGGTAAATAAATTACCTACATAAGTAATTTCTAGTAGCCTGAATTTGCACTTCAGAGGGTTGAGCTTTAAATTTACTTCATGTGCTCTGTCTCGAACTTTCCTGAGGTTTCTGTCATGCTCTGTTTCACCATTACTTCCAACCAGTAAATCATTAACTATTATAACAGATGGATAGCCTGAAAAAATTTGCTCCATTGCATGCTGAATTTATAATGGCAGAATTTATTCCAAAAGGCATCCTGAGGAATCTGTATCTACCAAATGGGGTACTGAGTGTAGTCAGTAGTGAAGATTTGCGATCAAGTATCACTTACCAAAATGAACTCTTTGCATCTAAGACAGAAGAAACATTGGCATTTGGCATGAGGGTGGTAATCTCCTCAACTGTACGCATAGGATGATGAGGTCTTTTTAATGCCTTGTTCAAGTCTCTTGGGTCAATCCATATTCTGATTTCATCTGAATTTTTCGTATGAGCAGCTATCATGGAAGACACCCACACAGTTGGTTGTGTGACTGGACAAATCACACAGTACTGCACCATTTTGTCTAACTGGACCTTGCCTTTGTTTTGCATAGCTATCAGAACTCTTCTTGGTGGTCTAACCACTGGAATGACCTCTAGGTCTACTTTCATGGACTACACAACTGGAACTTTGCCTAACTTGTCGCTGAAAACATCAGCATACTCTGAGAAAATACCGTCACTGAAGCTGGAACTGGGATATGTGCTTACATAATGGACTTCTTTGGTAAAAGAAAGCAGTTTTATTCTTAAACTGTCACTGAGACCTTGTAATGACTGCACAGGTCTTCTGACTAGATAAAATTTCAAGCTGTAACTGTTCACAGCCGAATAGCATGAAAGCACTACTGAGCCTTTGGTTTGAATCTCTTCGCCTCCATAAGCAACAAGCTTCACAGAACTGGCCAAATTAAGTTGCTCACCAGCTCCAACTTTAGCAAATGTTTCTGCTGACATTACATTACACTTTGACCCATTGTCTACTTTGAACTCAGTGGGCTTACCATTGCTCAGGACAGTACAAAATACTTCATTCTTTGCTAACAAATCTACTGCATTAACCTTTTCACTGACCACTGATATGCCATCTACATAGAAAGTATGGTTGCAGCTTTTCATATGATCAACTTGCTTTTTTGAGTGACCTTTCTTAATAACTGAATGAGGCTTGCTTGATTTACAAAATGTTTTTAAATTTTCCATTTTTTACACTTGTGGTATTGCTGATCAAATGCTAAGCACCTCTCTCTTTTAGACTACTGACTGGCACCACAATTACAACAGTTAACAATGAGACTTGATTATAGTTTTACAGACTCACCCTTGTACTGTACTGAGCATGCCCTTTTTACTGAGATAGTCTTTGGCTTGAATCTCTTCACCTCTGTAAGCAACAAGCTTCACAGAACTGGCCAAATTAAGTTGATCACCAGCTCCCACTTTAGCAAATGTTTCTGCTGACATTACATTACACTTTGACCCAGTGTCTACTTTGAGCTCAGTGGGCTTACCATTGCTCAGGGCAGTACAAAATACTTCATTCTTTGCTAACAAATCTACTGCATTAACCTTTTCACTGACCACTGATACGCCATCTACATAGAAAGTATGGTTGCAGCTTTTTACATGATCAACTTGCTTTTTTTGAGTGCCCTTTCTTAATAACTGAATGAGGCTTGCTTGATTTACAAAATGTTTGAAAATGGTTCCATTTTTTACACTTGTGGTATTGCTGACCAAATGCTAAGCACCTCTCTCTTTTAGACTACTGATTGGCACCACAATTACAACAGTTAACAATGAGACTTGACTTGGGTTTTGCTGACTCATTCTTGTACTGTACTGAGCATGCCCTTTTTACTGAACTAGTCCTGGAACTTGCTAGAAAGCTACAGGGTTTCCTAGGGGAAGCCCACAAAGATTGCAGCTGCGATATGCTTAGGCCTGTTTTTGCTTGTCATGTGCTGCATGCTGTCTACATTTGCTCTAGAGGCTGCTCAAACCATGCTTTTTTCACTTGCAAGCATATTTGTGTGCCTTTCTGTGAGCTCATGGATTTGACAAATCTCTATGGCTTTGCTTAATTTTAAATCACTGTCATGAAGGAAAATGTTTCTCACTACAGCACTGTTAACACACCAAGCCTGTCCTTTATTAATTCATCTTTCATGTCACCAAATCTACATGTTTTGGCCTTATTTCTCAAGTCAGTGATATAAGCTGCAAACGTTTCACCTGGCTTTTGGTCTCTTGTATAAAATAGGTGCCTATCTAATGTAACGTGTCTAGTGGCTGTACATTTCTCTAAATTTGCATTTTAAGCACTGAAGGTCGTCCCTTGATTCTGCCTGAACCAAAATATGGTGGTTCCCCCTCTCCTGCATATACTACTGGTGCATACACAAATGAATACTCTCTTTCAATAGCCACTGACCCAGCTAATTTAAACAAATTGAATGCCCTTGTACACGCATCTTTTTCAGAAAAAGCTGCTTGTATGAAAATATAGTATTCCTGTTCAAATACTCTCCAATTCTCTGCTATATTATGATCAAACACAAGTGGACTAGGTCTGAAAAATGCCTCTGCCATGTCAATACACAGTAGTGAAGGTGCTTGAAATTGTGTATGAACATATACACATAAATATATATGCCCGAACTTTATGCCAGTACTTGTAACTATGCCCAATAGCACAATAAACTCTTTGAAATAACTGCACTTTGCCAAATAAGTCTCTGTAGCACAAGAACACTCTAAAATCACTGTACTTTGTGAAACCATTCCTTATCGGTATATGAAACACTTCAAAATGACTGTACTTTGTGAATAAACTGTACGCAGCATAAGAAATTTTCAGAATGGTAGTACTTTATGAAATAACTCTGCACAGTGTAGGAAACACTTTTAAATGGTGGCACTCTGCAAATAAATGCACACAGCACAATAAACTTTTTGAAATGGCTGGACTTTGACTGCACTTTGCAATTAACTGTGCATTGCACACAGCAAACTCTGAAATAATTCCACTATAATAAAGCATACACTTTGCAAACATTTTGCACACTCTGAGATACTTCGAAGAACTCTAGTTATAATTTGAGTGGCTTTGGTCTATGCAAAATAGTAGTTTGTGCCCAAAACACAGGTTTTTACTAAAAAAAAAACAAGCAGTTACTTTGCTCTTTAAGCTTTATGTGCCCTTTATTGTACTTTCTATGCCCTTTTAATCTCTTATCATTCTCATTATACTTTTATTATGCCAGTTTTACTTTATTACTTTAAACATGCTTATTATGCAAATTAAAGGTAATTCTGAGCCATATGAATATATCTGCTAGTTTTATCAAATATCATGGCTTTAAACACTTCATTTAATTAATTATGCATTTATGCCCTTTATTTGATTAATAATATGTTTTGTGCTATTCATTTGCTTAATAATGCATTTGCTGTACCAAATAAATCATTTGGGCAATTGTTTTGTTACCTTAGTTTGTTTCTGGCCTTTTTTTGTTTGTCTGAGCTCCATTTCACTCAATCAGCTTAATCTGCCTTCACCTTCAGCTCTGTACCTCATAGCTTGAAGTTGCTCTCTTAATTTATTTATTTATTTTATTTTTATTTTACATTTATTGACCGTGATGGTCCAACTGGATTCATGTCCTTTTTCATTGGAGACCTGGAGAGAAAAGCTCTATACATACATACATACATACATACAAAAACTACAGTTTCCAATGCAGTTTTACATACATTAAAAGGTTAAAAACATCATTCAGTCACATAAAGTTAATACAGAGCTGTTAAAATCATAACTTATAATTAAAATCCAGTCTCATTGTGGCAAGAAGTCCTCATTAGGCACACAGTTGAGGGGGGAGAATTTAGTTGGGTGTAGAGCAAGGACATAGCCATCATGTTCTAAGGTATTGTGTAAGACTTTTTTGAATTGAGACAGCGAGAGTTCTGAAATTAGGTCAGCAGGAAGTAAATTCCATGATTTGCCTACAGAGTTAGCAAACAGGGATTCCCCAGCCGAGTTATTAGTTTTGAAAGTGTGAACTAAGGTTTTGTTGGCTGATCTAAGTGCCTTGAGGTTATGGTAGAGGGTGATGAGGTTATTAAGTACAGGCATTTTTTCGGATTGATAGAGAATCTTATGAGCAACTACTAGTTGGTTGGATGACTCAAGCCACCCAAGAAGATTAAGGTTAAGACAGTGGTGTGTTCTGTAGGCTGTGTCAGTGGCAAATCTAGCAATGTAATTATAGAAACTTGAGAGTATGTTCAGGTCAGTTTTACTCAAGTTTGTGAATAAGGGAGGCATAGAGGAGGGTGGAGAGTATGTGTGTATGGGCAATAACAGTCCTAACTAGGTGAGTTAGGAAGGGTTTAATCTTGTATAGAGAGCCAGGTTTTTTATTGACTGCTTTAATTGTATGGTTAATATGCAAATTAAACTGAAGGTTATTATCAACTATTACTCCTAGTAGCTTGGTAGAAGGATTTGGAGAAATATCGGTACCGTTGTTAGATTTTATGGTAAAGGTTGTTATGGTGGACATACAAGTTGGGGAGAACAGCAGTAGTTTGGTTTTGTTTGGCTATAATAAGAGACATTGATTAAGGAGCCAATTTTCAACTGTATTAGAAGCATTTTGAGATAAATTTTGCAGCTCTATTAGGGAGGTGGCCGAGCATGTAAGAGTCGAATCATCTGCATATTGAATACGGGTTGCATTAGGGATGATCTTGTGCAGGTCAATAATAAATATAGAAAATAGGAGGGGTCCTAAAATGGAACCTTGGGGGACTCTGAGGGTTATAGGAAGAAGGGTGGATAGGTAGTCCTTTCATAGGACTGCCTGTTGTCTACCACACAGGTAAGATTGTAACCATTTCGTAGACTGGGTGTCTAGAGAAATGGATTCTAGTGTTTGTATAAGTAGGTGATGGTTTACCATGTCGAAGGCCTTAGAAAGATCTAGAAAGAGGGCTGAGGATTGTTTATTATTGTCTCAGAAGAATGAAGGTCAGCAGGACTAAGACAGAATATATGTGTGTGAATGAGAGGGAGGATAGAGGATTGGTGAGGATGCAGGGAGTAGGTGGCAAAGGTGGATGAGTTTAAATACTTGGGATCAACAGTTCAGAGTAATGGTGAGTGTGGAAGAGAGGTGAAGAAGAGAGTACAGGCAGAATGGAGTGGGTGGAGAAGAGTGTCAGGAGTGATTTGTGACAGACAAGTACCAGTAAGAGTGAAATGGAAAGTCTACAAGAGGATAATGAGACCAGCTATGTTATATGGGTTGGAGACAGTGGCATTGACAAAAAGGCAGGAGTCAGAGCTGGATGTGGCAGAGTTAAAGATGTTAAGCTTTGCACTGGGTGTGACGAGGGTGGACAGGATTAGGAATAAGTATATTAGAGGGTTAGTCCAGGTTGGAAGGTTTGGAGACAAAGCCAGAGAGGCAAGATTATGTTGGTTTGGACATGTGCTGAGGAGGGATGCAGAGTTTATTGGGAAAAAGATGCTAGGTAACAGGAAAAGAGGAAGGCCTAAGATAAGGATTATGGATGTGGTGAGAGAGGACATGCAGGTGGTTGTTGTGACAGAGCAAAATGCAGAGGAAAGGAAGAAATGGAAACAAATGATCTGCTGTGGCGACCCCTAATGGGAACAGCTGAAAGAAGAAGAAGAGAAGGAAAGGATGGCAGTGGTGGTACTATGGTGTGGTCTAAAACCATGTTGGCAGTTTGTTAGAAGATTGTTCATGATAAGATAGTTCAGTAGTTGTTTATGGATGCATTGCTCCACAATTTTGGTTAGTGGTGATAGAATAGCTATAGGTCTGTAATTAGAGAGTTCCAAGGAGGTGTCCCCTTTATGGAGTGGGATTATATGGGATATCTTCCAGATGGAGGGAATGAAAGATTCAGATTTAGTTCTATTGATCAGGATAGAGATCAGGAAAGCTACGGCATCAGCTGATTGTTGTAAATACTCAGCTGGGAGGAGATATGCAGATAAGGCAGTAGGTTTTAGTTTCTTAATTAGTGTTTGGGTAAATGATGTGAAGACTGGTTGAAAGTTAAACATGGGTTGGGAACTGGGTATAGTAATAATAGGGTTTGGGCAACTGGGGGATAACTGACTAGCTATATTTTGGATAGTTTCAGTGAAAAAGCTGTTAAAGGTATTGGCAACCTTTGCTGAAGGTTTTTTATTAGTAGATGAGGGGGTAGGGCTGGTGGATTGTCCTGGGTGGAGAAGTTTATTTATGCCTGGTCAAAACATTTTGGGGTTTGTATTGGTGTTTCTGTTGAAGGTGGCAGTAATATATTTTTTGTCAGTAGTAACAGATTTCTTTGTATCATTCCTTAGCTGTCTGTATCTAAGTTGATCTGTAGGGGCTTTTGTGGTCCGCCAAGATGCCCAAGACTTGTTTCTAAGTAAGATTTTTTTGTCTGGTTTCAACTGAAAGCCATGGGGCAGCTTTTGTTTTAATTCTAATAGAGAGTGGTGGTGCATGGGTATCAAGGATGGCTAGGAATTTGGTATTAAAGTATTTTGCATCTTCATCTAGTGGGAGGTGTTTTATTAAGGACCAATTGCACTGTTTGAGTTCATTTTAGAAATTAGTAGGGTTAAAGTTTTTATTGTTCCTAATTGTTTTATAAGTGGGCTGGTTGGGGATATCAGCCTTTTGCTTGATTATATAGTTTAAAAAGTGATCACTTATATCATCAGGCAGTGTCCCAGCTTTGTACATGTGGGGATGACTGTTAATTAATATCCAATCTAGGTTACTTTCTTTATTGTTGGGTTTACTTATCCTAGTGGGAGAGGTTATAACCTGAGTGAATCCATATAGGTTTACATGATGTATAGGGGGATCTGAGGAACAAGTGTTCCAGTCTATGTTCAAGTCACCAAGAACAATGGTTTCTTGGGGCTAGTTACTTGACAGCCAGCATAGTAAATCTTCTAGAATTTTTATGTTATTACCTAGGGGAATGTAGGCATGCACACGATATTTATACATTTGTTTTTATTAATATGCAGCTTAGTGATAATTATTTCAGCCTTTTCAACTTGCAATGACTGTGGGGCCTCATTGGTCATCTCTAGCATGGTTTTATATAGTACAACTACCCATCCACCATTCCTGGTGGTATGGTATAGCCTTAATATATTGTAACCTGGTGGTATAACTTGATTGTCTGAAGTTGATGGTTTTAGCCCGGTTTCAGTTAGACATGGAATATCTGGGGAAAGATAGTATAGGAGGACATGAAGACGCTGAATCTTATTATTTAAGCTCCTAATGTTTACATGGCTGACCAGGAGTGAGTTAGGAGGTTTGTTTAAAGTTTATAGGTTAAAGGGAGGGGTAGTACTAAAGCTAGAGCCTTTGGGTGTGAATGGTCCAGGGTTTTTGTGGATGTCACCATCCATCGTGAGGTTCCATTGTAATTTAATGGTCAGCTTCAGGAATTTAATAATTAGGTTTTGGCATTTTTTGGTCTTAGGATTGATGTACCTTGATCTAATAGGTAGAAGGTGTTGATTGTGTAAGGAGTTAGGTATGAGGAGATTTATCAAGTAATCTAACTTAGCAATTGCTATCAGTTTGTTTGGCCTCTAGGGTGATGAAAGTCATGATAATCCTGATGTTCATAGGCAGTAAGTATGTACAGGATAAGCATCAGAGGTATCAGGGAGTAAGTCAACATTAATTTGGGTAGTGCAAGCAGCAGTGCCATTGTATAGTTATGGACTGGTGCTCAGGTTATTAAAAGAAGATAAGTGAAATAGGGTGAGTAAGGGAGTATCTTGTTGTAGTCTCAGCTCTTGCTGATTGGTTCTAATGAGTGGGGGTGTGGTGATTTCCTATAAATTTAGCAAGCCTAGGGGTGGGTGGAATTTGGGAGCAGGGTGAGGCATGGAGCGAGTCCTCCAGATCATGAGGTTCTTAGGGTCTGTATGCCCTTCGTAAGTATAATTGAAAATTATGGTACTTTTCTTTTACCAGTTTTCCTTTTCTTCAGATTTTGGCCTTTAGAATGGGGTTTATTTGGCTGATTCACTTACTTCACAATTTTTAACCCACTTAGTTGAAAACGCTATGCATTTTAAGCTGAATTTCAGTTAGATTTAATAGTTTTTGGGGGTGCAGAGGTAGAATTAGAGACAAGTATTCCTACCTTCTGTTTAAAAACACCAGACCACGAGGTTCTTAGGGTCTTTAAGCCCTTCGTAAGTACAATTGAAAATGATGGTACTTTTCTTTTACCAGTTTTCCTTTTCTTTAGATGCTGGCCTTTAGAATGGGGGTTATTTGGCTGATTCGCTTACTTCACAATTTTTAATCCACTTAGTTGAAAATGCTATGCTTTTTAATCTGATTTTCATCTAGATTTAGTAGTTTTAGGGGGAGCAGAGGTAGAATTATAGACAAGTATTCCTACCTTCTGTTTAAAACACTGAGCGTTTTAATTACTTACTTTCTGTAAAGCCCAAAGCATTTTAAGCAAAGTATCAGCTAGTTTTTGTACTTTTTTGGAGCTAGCAGGGATAGGAATAGAGCCAGGAGTTTATATAAATTTAGTTTTGGGTATGCCAAATTGTGATGTTAGATAACCTTAGGGCTTTTACAGGGGTGTCTAGGAGTGCTATAGACCCAGTTTGGCTTGTCTATTTAGTACATACAGGCAGAGTAATAAAGGTAAGAACCTTATCAGGTCATTTCAGGTCCGAGGGACAGAGCTGGAGATATTTCAAGTAGTTTGCTGCTGGGGGGTGTCCTAATCCCAGTTCTGACACCATATCACTCATCTGGTCAGAATAAAACAAACAAACATTTATGGGTTCAGTTCAAGCAGCTTTATTACACACAAAAACATCAGGAATGAGGCTTTGTAACTTAAACTTAAATAAACTTATGAACAGACAACTACCACACTCATACATGTTAACACTCTGGCTGTTCTCTCAAAATAGCACAGCTGCCTGCACTTGCTCACTATGTATATGCATGTATTTACATCTGGAAATGATTCATAAAGGTACATACACATGCTCTGATCTACACCCCAGTAAAACATTTGCATTCAAGAAATCAAGGCTTTGATGTTGTTGTCTCAAAAATCTTATTCAGTAATCTGGCCTTTCAAGTTTTTGAAGTAGATCCATGGGTCCTCTTGAAAAGACCAAAAGCCCACTTACCAGAAAACGAAAAGACTGAGATGACAACATGAATCTTCTTTTAAATGACTCCTTACATAACAAACAAGTTACCCAGGGAATAAAATCATTTTTGGTACACAATGGGTATGAATTACGAGGCCACTGCTTTCTCTGGATCTAACTATCATATCTCTTATTATGATTATAATTTCATGGATTTACTACAGGTGCTTGTTTGTAATAGCTCACAACACACTTACTTGCTGTTACTGTAAAAAACAAGTGTTTCAACTCCAACTATCATACTCTTAATTAAAGTGTTTTAACTCCAACTATTATACTCTTAATTAATTACATAGTCCTTTCACCATCTGACCATATTAAACTGCATTGCCCCACTAGAGCCCAGACTTTAACCCTAAGACTCCAAAGGGTTCCTAACTGAGTTCTGGTTCCTTAGCAATAATCATAAAACTGCACTAAACTTCTCTAAACCTAAAATTATTGATTGATTTCTAAACCTAATACTTTAATCTCCCTCCTCAAACCTAAAATTCCCCTGTCACATCCTAACCCTAATCTCCACCCCCACTAGTTATGTTTAAAACTCTTTGCCTGTACCTATCCCTTAATTTATCTCCCACTCTAACCTCAAAACTCTTCTCCCACTCAGTAAATCAAAATTCCTCTCTCAATCACTATCAGAAACTGTGATCAACACTCCAAGTCCTCCTTTTCCATACCCATGGCTGCTAAATTGATCCTGCTCAAACTCTAATAATGTGTTTGGGCAAGGTGTGGCAGATGCATTCTCTTTGCACAGCTGCCACACCTTGTTTGAATTCATGATAAAGTCTGAGTGTTATTGGTAGCCCATGCAAGCTACCAGACACTTGTGTACCTGGCTTCATGACTATGTCTTTGAATTCTTGCGACTTAGGCTATTGCTGTATAGCCTAGTTGTATACATCTTGTTATAATCTGAGCCAAATATTTGAATTTATTTACTTCTTTATTCTATTGTAAGGAGGGTATTTTACTATTACATTGGTCATATCTTCTATACTATTACCTTATATGCATTGTTTCCAAAAAGGTTCTTTACTCACCTTGGCATATCGTGCATTGCCATAAAACAGCTCAAGTTTGAATTAAATGCCATCTGTCCTTAGATCTCTTTTAGTAAGTTCAAACGTGCAATTCACAGTTGTTAAAAATCTGACAACCTTATCGTTTTTATTGCATCATCTTTCTTATCATTCCAAATATTCCTATTCACCTTTTCATGTTGGAAATATATTTCTCACTCTCGATAGCATTTTCCTTACATATAGTTCTAAGTACTTCAAACTATATTACTAAAGGATCCTTTAGATTGCCTTTAGAAAGCTGACATTTTTAAGGCTTGTCCGTATTCCATTTCAATTTTTCTTGCCATATCGCATTAACTATCTCCATCTCTGGCAATCTTATTCTTTGCATCAGTCTTGTAATCAGCTTTCCATCTCTTTAAACTCTCTTATTAATAATCCCCAAATTAATTTTTATTGTATAAATCCTGGAATAACAGGGATAGCTGAATGATCTTTACAAAAGAAATGCAAAAAGGTTTGAAGAGTTTCCTAAGTTTCGTATTATACCAAACCACAAAACCAAAAGTCATAATGGGGTATATTTTTGCCTTTATGTTATTCACTAATGGACAAGGAGACAATCCAGCTAAAACATTTTCTATTTTTGTCAGTGATTGACATGATTTTTTCTGTTTTCAAGTATTTCTTGTGATTATACCAGTAACTGTCACAGTAAACTCTCAGTTAACTGGAACTCAAGCAACCAGCCCTCTCAAGCAACCAGCAAAAAATATTGAAGAAATGCAGTAAAATTTTTATGTGTTGTATTTTCTATTTTCCCCCTGCCAAAACTTACCTTATGTTTTTAGAATTTTAGAGTTTTAGAAATGAAGATAGGAATAAATTCCCTCTCTCCCCAACCTGAGAATAAGTCATACAAGCAAATAGTATAGGGAACAGCATTAGTCAGTAATCCAGTAGAATCCAGAAGTATTTTATTCACTCTTTTCAATCTCTGACATCTCGACTGGAATGCCTTCAAAGGACAAAACACACCCAAAAAAACACTCCATATAAATAACACAATCAATTATTCAATAAAAATTCAATTACAGAAAATCACAAGCATAATTAAAGTGAAACAACAAAAGGTGAAACAACAAAAACTGCAAACAGAAATTAGATCCACATGTAATAATCTAGTTTCTAAAACGAACACAGCATTTCTTGATAAAATCTTAAAATATGTTAATGTCAAATTACAGAATTATGAGAAGGAAATTTTGGATAGAAAACTGCATAAACTGACTCGTGACACCCGCGACTACAATAATGGTATACCCATACCCATAAAGGCATACCCTTCCTGTCCAGGACTCACCAGAAGAAAGTTTTACGTCGAGTTTCATTTAAGCAGGGGAATAATATTTGCTCACTCAACCCCTCCCTCAACAATCAGTCCCTCAGTGTGGTGTGGTCAGCTACAGGTCAGCAAACTACCTCTCCTGTCTTATCCACCCTCTGACCCACCCTACCTAGAGCTACCTGTGGTCACGTCCCTATGTGGGTGTAGCCCTCCAATATAGGACTGTTGAAGTCAACAAACTACCTTTCCTGTCTTATCTAGCCTCTGACCCTCCCTACCTAGAGCTACCTGTGGTCACATCAATACGTGGGTGTCCCTCTCCAATATAGGACTGTTGAAGTCAGAAAACTACCTCTCCTGTCTTATCCATCCTCTGACCCACCCTACCTGGAGTTACCTGTGGTCACATCCCTATGTGGGTGTACCCCTCCAATATAAGACTGTTGGAAGTATATCCTGTTTAAACCTGAAAAGGTGTTAGCTATTTGTCTGTACTGAATCTGTTGCTCCCGTGGTGGCCATCTCCCTTATATACCAGTGGACCGATCCCTGTTCTCTTCTCCATCTCCTACCTAATCCTTGTGTCTCTTTTCCCCCACTTTTTCTGCCAATACTTCTCTCCTCCTTCTCTTATAACTTAACAGTTGTTATATCTTACCTGCTTAAACAGATTGTTTTATGCTTCTCCCTGAGAAGCTTATCTGTGGGTCTACCCCTGCTCCGTTCGCCCTGTGGGCTCACTCCGCTCCCCTACCCTGCCCCAATTTCCACCTACCCCAGCATGCCTACCTTTATTCTGCTCTTACTCCTCCCACTCAGCCTAATTATCCAATAATAGCACTGTCCTCATTACCCCACCTCCTTTCACCCCTCCCACTTAAACACATCACTCTCTCTACCACTTCAATTAAAGTCCCCTCCTATTTTCCTTTTACACTAAGATAACCTTCATCTCTTTCTCTACCTCTCTTTCCTAATAGCCAGTTCCCTACCTAGAATTATTCCCATTAAACTGACACTTGTCTAGACAAGCTCACCTTAATTCTCCACACCCTCCAGGCCCCCTGCTTTCTTCATGTATTCCTAACTCCCCTATGCTAGGCTAGCTCATACTCCTCCAAAGCTCCTCCAATATTATCTTCAACTCAAACTAACACACATACCCACCTTCACCCCCAATCATACACTCATTTCCATTCTATTTCCTATTCCCTTATTCAACCTAACCCACTGCACATTTTCCATCCTAAAATCTTCTCCACCACAACTAAAATACTTACTCCTAAACTAATGCAAGATCTTCCCACTTTCTTATAAAGTAAACCCAAATGGCTAAATGTTATTTCCTTCAATAACCTAGCCTTAGCTGGAGACATTCATCCCAAACCTGGTCCTTGCCCCCTTACAAACATCTCCTTTCCCCATCTCCTTCTGCCTCTTCCTCCACCCACAATACTCTTAAGTTCTTTACAATCAATGCCCAGAGTCTCAACAACAAAGTACACCAATTTCAAGCTTGGCTAAGCCACAATCAACCTGACATCTTAGCCATCTCTGAAACCTGGCTCAAACCCCAGGTTTCTGACGTCGAAATCCTACCTGCCAGTTTTCACATTCTCAGAAATGACCGATTAAATAAAAAAGGTGGCAGCACTGCTCTAATCTACTCTAATCTTCTTACCTTAATTTCCCTTCAAATTCCAATCCCACAATTCAATAATACTGAACTAACAGTTGGTCTACTAAAATGAAGAAACATAAGAATATCTGCATCATTGCCCTATATATCTCTCCCAGTAACAACATCTCAACTCTCGAAGATATTTTTCTATGGGCCTCAACTGAAATTAAATATGAAACTGGAACAAAATCAATAGTCCCTCTACCTCCTTGTCCATTAACCTCTACAACTTTATTCAAGTAATCTTCTCCATCACCTGACCCAACAAAATAAATCCCCCAGGATCAATTATAGACTGGATCCTAGTCACCCATCCAAATAAAATAACTAACTTTGGCACTATCCCTGATACCTTTGGTGATCACCTCCCTGCTTTCACTCATCGTTCAACTACCTCTACCCCACATCAGCATCAATACATTCTCACTCACAACCTTAGCAGCTTTAACCCCACAACTTTCTCAAATATTCTCAAACAGATGAACTGGCAAATTCTGAATACCCTTCCCCTTGACAAAGCAATAGAACACTTCAACTCTGTCTTCCTAGACACACTAAACGCCCTAGCCCCACTAAGAAACAAAAGGATAAAAACTAATACTGCTCCTTGGCAATCCAAAGAAACAAAACAAATTATGCATCAAAGGGACAAATCCTAGAAGCTTTACCAAAACAATAAAATGCCCAGTACCCTGCTCCAGTACACACAACTCCGCAACTGTGCAAAACATCTAATCACCAAGGACAAAAAAATCCTACTAATAGTAAGCTCAAGTCCAATAATAATAAAAATCCCAAACAGTTCTGGAAATCCATTAATTCCCTTCTCAATCCAGGCTCCAATAATAACACCTGCCCTGACCCAAGTATATCTGACCTCAAACAAAGCTCACAATTTAACTCATTTTTTAAAGATACTTTTGCTGACCTGACCAAACTTTTCCTAACAATAATACATCTGTCCCTCATTCTTCTCCTTCTAATTCCCATAATAACCTTCCCCTTATGTTCAAGCTCAAACCAGTTTCTACTAAATTTATAAAAAGACTTCTATCCAAACTAAAAACATGCTCTAATGCCCCTGATAATATCTCCTCCTCCTTCCTAAAATGTGCTGCTGATGGTATTGCACTCCCAATCAGCATCATAATAAACAGATCCATAAAGGAATCATTTGTACCCAAACTCTGGAGTACAGCCTACATTCTTCCTCTTCACAAGGGAGGCAAAAACACCAATATCTGTAATTTCCACCCCATTGCTCTGCTCTCTCCAATCTCCAAAATCCTAGAAAAATGTATTCACCTACAACTTATGCCTTTCCTGTCCCAGAACCAACTCCTTACATCTACCCTGCATGGCTTTTGCCCTGGCCATATCACTACAACCTCTCTACTCTCCTTAGAAACTGTCAACCAAGCCTGAGATTCTGGACTCTTAGTATCCACAGTTCTCCTCGATCTTTCTAAAGCATTAGATACTGTTTCATATAATCACCTTCTTTATCATCTCTCCAACCTTCATCTCTCTCCAAATACTTTACCCTGGTTCTTCAGTTACCTGTCAAATAGATCTCAAGCAGATAAATGGAAGAACTCCACCTCTACCCTCTTACCAACCCCTACTGGCATTCCTCAGGGGTCCATCCTTGGACCTATGCTTTTCAACATCTTCATCAATAACTTTCATACTGTTATTCCTGATGCCAAAGCTGTTCAATATGCAGATGACTCAACTTTAGTCTGTGCTGCCTCCAACCTTCTTGACCTGCTGACTAAAGCCCAAACTGCATTTTCAAGCACTGAGAATTGAATGCATCAAAACCACCTCTCACTCAATTCAAATAAATCAAAAATTCTACTATTCCTTCACTCTAGGACTTTCTCTTATGAAAAAAATGCATTCAAAGTCCTTAGCCAAACCAACTCACCTATAGACGTGGTCCCTTTTCCAAAATGTCTTGGTATCACTATAGACAAACACCTCAAGTTCGATATCCACATATAACAAAATATAAAGAAAATCCACCAAAAGTTAAGTATGCTTTACAGGAACAATCACTTTCTCTCCAACTCTACTAGTCATACCCTGGCCACTACTTACCTTCTCCCATCCTTATTATACGGAGCCCCTCTTCTAACTAATCTGACCTCTTCCAACACCTCTAAACTAGAAAACTGCTATAATAAGATTTCTAAATTTGCCATCAAATCCAAAATTTCCACCCATCATTTCCTTACCCTTCAATCTCTGAACTGGCTAAAACTCGTTAACCACCTAGACTACCCCCAACTTACCACTGCTCACAGACTTGTATTCCACCCAACAAAATGCACAGCCCTAACAAACATCCTTCTCCCCTACATCCTGAATAGAACTCTCAGATCTGAACACCAAAACTTAACTACTATCCACAAACCTAAATGACCTGCTGGCCAACTTTTCCTTTCTTTCTCACAAGGCAAGAAAGGGAATTCACTCCCTTCCACACTAAGGACAATATCAATCTCAAAAAACTACAAAACCCAACTTTTCTCATACCTGTCATCCAAATGGAAATGTTCCTGCTTTCACCCTACCTAATTCTATTAAGGAAATGCCCCATGGAGTTTTTTATTCTGCTGGTTCCTAACCTCTCTCTAACTCCCGTAACTATTTCCTAGAGTGGATTCAAGCTCTCTGTAACTGCTTTAGCTACTCTCACATGATTTCAAATTTGTAAATAATGTAAATAGCATCTTATTTTAACTGAGTGCATGTAAAGTGTTTACTTTACGTACTTTAAATGACTGCATGTAAAGTGTTTCCACACTTCAAATGTAAGAATGTATGTTCAGATAATCTGTACAGTACAACCTTTAGATCAATCGCAGTGAAATGTGTTGATCATGCTTGCATCACATGTACATATCTGTAAACTGTATTATATACTGTACCTTTTATACTTGTGTATTCTTTACTGCATTATGTTTTATGGAGCTTTTCTCCCCAGACCTCCACTGAAAATGGGCACTGTTAGGCCCAGTAGACTTCCCCGGTAATCAAACTGAAAAATAAATAAAAATAAAAATAATGATGGAGAACAGTCTTCATTTTCCTCTGCACATGGCTCCACAAGTTTTATTTCCTCTGGAGAAGAGGATGTGCATGCTGTGAATAAAAATGACTTTCCACCACTTCCTGAAGGCCAGAATGGGGTTCAGCATCAACAGAACTTTCTGAACAGCACAAGTACTCGATATAGGAGACCACAGAGCAAGAAACGCCAGAGAGAGAGGGACAATATAATGGACACTGGCAACAACAACCCCAGCAGTTTCCACAATGGAAAAGGGGTAAATGGTAACTGTCATTCATATATTGTTAATTTGTCTGGTTATGTTCTTGATGACTGTGAAAAGGCTGTTTTAGAATGCTGACTTAAATTCATTCCTACTGTTATGCCATGTATTCATGGGTTAAAGTGTGACATTTTTAGATTTATTAGGAAACTGTAGCTTAAAGTATTGTTTAATGGTAAGATGGCTTTTTTAGATTATGATTCAGATGATACTGATTCTGATTCAGATATGGATAACTTTTATTTTTGTATATCAGATGAAACACCTAATGCTTATTATGTATTTGATACTCGCATGATTTCTGCAAAAAGCAAGTTTGTTCCTATTTTTAACAATGAGAAGGTGTTACAATTGTACAAGATGTTAAATTTTTCAATGGAACAGGAAATGTATGAGTTTCTGGGGAATGTTAATAACATCATGTATAATTTAACAAAAGCTGAATGGTCTGCTCTGGTAGCTCTCAGCAATAACAAGAATATTATTTTTAAGCCCTCTGATAAGGGCAACAAACTTGTTATTATGGATGTAACCCAATATTTGGATATGTGCTACAGACACCTAAACAATGACAATGTTTATCTGAAGGTCCCTTTTTCTGTGTACAAGTCAGCTATTAGTGAGTATTTGGACCTGATTGAAAAGGGTGTAAGACTGGGCGATATTTCCTCTGATGATGCTAAAAAGAAATTTGGTGTGGATGGTGCTAACATTGTATGTTTTTATTGCTTGCCCAAAATACACAAAAGTCTGTTGAAACCACCTGGACACCCCATAGTATCGGGGACTAAATACTTTGCTCATAATATTGGATGTTTGTTATACCAGCTGTTACTACCTAAGTTGATGCTGCTACCTGTGTATATTAAAACATGTCTTTGATTTTTTGAAGAAAATTAATAATGTGGAAATTAATAGGAACATGTACTTTATCACTATGGATGTGCAAAGTTTATATATAAATATTGCTCATACTTCTGGTATTGAACCTGTAAGATTTTTTATGGGTGAATCTCTTGCCACAGAGTATATTTTGCAATTGTTAACTTTCTGCTTAGAAAAAAACATTTTTGAATTTAATGGGGAAATTTATCAACAGAAACAAGGCATGGCTATGGGGCGGCATTTGCCCCTGCATATGTCAACCTGAGTATGGGGTTATTTGAACTGGAGTCTATATACAGATCATCATTTTATATATACAGCATGTTAAATTCTATGGTCAGTTTATTAATGATCTAATTTTTCTGTGTGATGTGGGAAAGGAGAATGTGGATAAATTTATTGTCCAATAGATTCAATATGTCTTTTGATGGCATACAGAGGGGCAAAGAAGTGTTCTTTCTGGATGCTGAATTGGATATTTCTGGGCCTAGAGGGTTACATACTAAAGTACATAGAACATTTGATGAAATTAACCACTGTCTAAAAGCTTCCAGTTGTCAACCCCACATACTATTGAAGCCCTCCCCTATGGGGAAATGGTGCGGATTAGTAGGTTATGTAATGACCCTTTAGAACTTCAGGAGGAGATGCTGAGAACAAGCCTAATGTTTGAATCTAAGGGCTATAGTAGCTCAATTATTGACAGAGCAGTTACCAAAATAAAAAAGAGGGAAACAGTTACCCCAGGTGCAATAAAGTTGGTAATACATATGATGGAAGCCAGACTGACATTTATTTTGTATCTACTTATAGTTGCTTTATTGACATTCTAACAGGTTTGGTGAAATACTATTGGCAGTACATATAATGTAATGGAGATTCTCAGCTGTGGTTAACTGAGAAACTTACATTCTTATTTAGGGTGGGGAAAAATTTAAAAAACTTTCTAGTGAAAGATAAATTTATTACGCCTAATGTTAATGTATATAATTTGAGATTTAACTTTGGCAACTGTGTATGTAATAGATGAAAGGTTTGTAAACATATTGTGAATAGTTTTGGGAATATTGGTGGACGTAGATTTGCAGTGAAAAGTTTTTTCAAATGTGATACCACTGGTATAATCTATGCCCTTAAATGTCCATGTAACAAATTTTATATTGGTCAGTCTCAGAGAGCGTTCAAAGTAAGACTTCTAGAGCATATAAGAGATATAGAAAACTTTAAAGAAACTAGTTTTGTGGCAGTTGGGCAGCCACAGTGGTGCAGCCATTTTGTCGCCTCACAGCAAGAGGTTCCCTGGTTTGATCCTTGGCTGGGGTTCCTTCTGTGCGGAGTCTGCATGTCCTCCCTGTGGTCGCATGGGTTTCCTCCGGGTACTCCGGTTTTCTCCCACATGCCAAAGACATGCTGTAGGTGGATTGGACACTCTAAATTGGCCGTAGGTGTGAGTGTGTGTGTGTGTGTGTGCCTTCTGTGGAAGGTTGGGCACTGGGCTGGCAACTCAGCACTGTAAAATCTCTACTGCCAATCATGAGCGGACAGATCATCCGCTGTGGTGACACCTAACTGGGAAAAGCCGAAAGAAGAAGAAGTTCTGTGGCAGTTCATTTTCACCAAGCACATCAGAGTTCATTTGTAGGTTCACAAGGCACTATTTTAGAAAAAGTTGATGGTAATAATTGTGAATTTACTAACACTTATTTTAAGGTTAAACTTTTATATAAAGAAGCCATCTATATTCTTAAATTTGATACTCTTATACCTAATTGTATGAATTCTGAACTTAATTGAAGAGTTCTCCTTTAATTATGCTTGTGATTTTCTTTAATTTAAATTTTTATTGAATAATTGATTGTGCTATTTATATGAAGTGTTTTTTGAGTGTGTTTTCTCCTTTGAAGGCATTCCAGCCGAGACATCAGAGAGTGAAGAGAGTGAATAAAATACTTCTGAATTCTACTGGGCTACTGGACTTTTGGTTGTTTCTTTATTTTATTTTATTTTGTTTAAGTTGTGTATTATTACAGTATTAGTCAGGCCGATTTTTAATAGCCACTCTCAAGCAACCAGAAACTACAGTTATCCAGCACCTACCAATCCCCATAGGTGCTGGTTTATTGAGAGTTTACTGTATTACTAAACAGTATGATTACAAAATTAAAATGTTTTACTTCTGTGCCTGTGCCCCCTGTATGTATATCTTAAAAGGGTAACTTTTGTCATCTTTCTATATATTATCAGCTTTCTTTTTTTCCACTCATTTGGAGTTTTAATTTCTTCATCTTCTATTAAGAATTTTACTTGCTTATACATCATTACTCATGAGGTAGAAATGAACATTCAGCAGAATTGTCCAGGAAAATTAATGTTTGAATGAAAAAGTGGTGGTTGCTAAGATGAGCAAGACTGTGTTACAGCAGTTGTTGTGAATATGCAAATGTTCACAGGTTAGGGTTAGTGTAATGACTGAGTAAGGGAACAGATTTAGTGTTATAATGCATATTTTGTATTGTGTGTGTTCTGTGCCATTTTGTCTTGTGTAGTGGCATTGGTAGGTAAAGGGGTTTTACTGAAGTAATGTATAGGGCTAGTGTTAGGTACATGGCTAGAATTAGGGTTGGCATGCATTAGTAAGATGGTGCAGTGGAGCGAATTTGGTGTGGATAATTACCAAAAGCATCCACCTGCTCATTCATATCTCCAGAGATGTGAAATGCTGAGCAAACAATACCCCTGTATATGGCCTGATGCCAGAGGAATATTGCTTCCTGGCAAAAAAGTATGACCTTGTGCTCTCCTGTTGTTTTAGATATCACATGACAGACTTGCTTTCCAAATACATGGGGGAGGGGACAACTCAAGACCGGTACATTGAGCTCCATCTATTGTTTGATATGGAGGCTACTCCCAAAGAGGAAACACACTCCATCTCTAGCAAGCAAATCATAGGCCACTGAAAGTATGTGGCAGGTTTATCCGTTGAAAAAGAAGACAACCAAACATTTGGTGGTAGCTGATCCACAATGCAAGCACTATAAAAAAGCATCTGACTCCATCATTAGACCTGTCAGTGGGGTTGTGGCCATTAAGCATTGGAAATCCTCTGGCATGTAAATGAAAACACAATGACTGGAGTTGTAATCAAGCCTAGAACACACATCAGAGGCAAGAGCTGGACCCTTGCATTGTGATTACACCCATCATGACACAACACTTATCTATTTGACTCTCTCAAAGGCTAGGAATATTCAAAAGTGTACAATATTCAGCTGTGTGCTAATAAAGGTCTTTCTATGGAGCAGTATTGGGAAGGATCCTTTTCAGTTTGTAGTCACCTACAGGGACCACACTCAGCTGATGGCAGTATCTAGTGTGTTTGTAAATGGACAACCTGGAGACAATCATCCAGGTAAAGAAACACCATGGAACCCTTTTTCTTCAAGGCTTTGGCCACAAATACCAGTTAATTTGTGAAAAACTGTACTCTGAGGAAAACCCAAATGGTAAAACTTTATATTTAAAGTGATGTGCACTTAACCATGACTAAGAAGCATCTCCTTTATAGGCACAAATCCTGACTCCTCAAAAGACATGTATTATGCCCAGTGATACCATCAAACAAAATATTTTGACAGCAGGGATTAACAGGAAGCTGACATGACTAGTCAGATTCTTATATTGAAAACATGACCTCCTAGACATTACTAGTCCTTTTTTATATATATTTGGCTTGAAAGAAGAAGTGATGTTTGGAACAGATGAAGTTATCATGGAACAGCTTCAGTGTGGGATGGGTGGGGGGGAGTTGGGATGTAGGGAGGTAGATAAGATGAGTAAGTGTGTGGGTAGGGAGTGGTTAGGAAAGGTTAAGTAAGTTGGGAGCTGAGGGAGGAAGTGAGGTAGGATTAATAGGTGGGGTCTTAAGGGTTTTGAAGAGGAAATTAGTGTTAGGAAGGAAATTTGGTGTGGTCTTGTTGTTGAAGCATGATCATGTCCTGATGACCTGAGGTGTGTAAAGGTAGGCCTTGGGTGGTTCCCTAGCATACAGGTGAGTACAATTTCTTCTTGCGTTCATATCAGCAGGAGAGTGTTTCTTCTTTCACTCTCCCTGAAGAGGGATTTGTGGGGGGGGGGGGGTCCATATGTGGAATTGTATAGGAAGGGTAAGGGAAGATAGTTCTTGTGTAATAAAAAAAAGAGAGACAGTGAGAGGGGAGCAATGGGGGTTATACATGGTCAAGGGGAAAGGGGGAAGCAGTAAGACTGAACGTAAAGGGGAGTGAGTGGTGCTACTTACTAGTAGTAGTGTAAATTACTTACTATGGCTTGGTCCTTGGGTGCATGTTGTCTGGCGAGATGGTCAGTTGCTTCACGGTGCTGGTAGCATGATGAAGGTCAGTGGTGATGTACTGCTCTTTCTGTAGGTAGGGATGGAGTTCTTGCTGTTAGGATAGCCAGGTCCATGAGATGTGATTCTTTGGTGGGGTTAGCTGATGGTTCGTTGTTTAAAGCTATTCTCCTGTTTTTGGGGGCAGGCTCATTGGTGCTAGTGACATTTTCGCAGGCATGCATGGCCACTGCACTAGCATGCACATACGCAGTGGAGAGGAAGTCCATTGAAGAATAACTGAAGTAGGAAGAGGAATGGAAAAATAGTTCTTTCCGTGTGTTAATTGTCATTTGAGGTTACCAGAGGCTCACAGGTAGTGTTTCTTTTCATCGGTGGGGTTAGTGGATTTCCCTGGTGTCAGGTTATTCATTGCTGATGGAGGAGCTGGCAATGCGTGTTCCTCATCAGAGTGGGGACTGTGTATGTGCAATCTAGCTGCAAAGATGTTGTTTTAAAAAAAAGAGGAAAAGGCTTTTAAAGAGTCTGCACAACGATAACTGTAGAAACTTTAAGGGATTCAGTACAGGCAGATGTATTGCCTAATTATGAGTTTAACGGTAACCTAAGTAGCTGCAATAGGGTTTAGTTTTAACCGGGAGGCCCATTCCCCTGTCTAATACTCCCTGAAGTATATTAAAATTAACAGAAACATCAAAGGGATGTAGGGTAGTAACAGACAGGTATTTTAGACAGAGGAATAGTTAGTGGGGGGGGTGAGCAGAGAGGAGGCATTGTTATACAGTTTCCTCTCATGGCAAAAAAAAAAAAACAGGGAACATAATAGAAAACATGGGTTAGTAAATGCTGTTGGGAGGCAGATTTAAGGAAGGGGCTTTGGAAGTTTGGGGAGTTAGATGTTGGTAGGTCACAGGGGTTAGTGGAGCTTTACTCTAGTCATGGGATACATGGCCCTGTGCTCGAGGCTTGGTAGGGCTGATTATTTGTTTAAATTAGAGAGGGTGCTAGGTGTATGATTACTTTAGTAAATAAATGGATAAAAGGGGGTTGTGGTCTAAGCTGTGACTATAAGGTTAAGGGATTGTCAGAGCAGATGGTGTAGTGGTACATTTGCTCTGATTTCAGCGTATAAGTCCTGGGGTTTGTCACTAGGCAGGTATGATAATTTTGGCTGCTGTTACCGGATTTGCTTGAGGGGCGGGTAGTGGTGTGTAGGTTTACTATTCATGGATTTAAAGTGATGTTATTGGTTAGCTTTATTAATGATTTATTTATTGCCTGCTGTAACAATTTTTATTTCTTTGCTTTAGGATGAGTAGTGATCATGGCAAAAGCATTGAGACAGAAGTGGGCCAGTACTGTGGCACAAGCCAAAGACCTATTAAGAGAGATTCCTAATGAGGTTCTGACAGCTAGTACGCAGGGTCTGAATACTCAAAGAAAGCAGCAGATGGGGACTGGAACTCAGATATTGGGAGCTAAGAGATCCAGGCAGATGGTAATGGAAGAGAAGACAAGGGAGGTTGAGACACTGGTGGCAGCCCCTTCGTCTTTAGCAGGTAGTAATTCACCTGGTTTGGTGGGGAGAGAGGCGGTAGATGCAGTTATGGAGAGTGAGTTAGGGTTGAGTGGGAGTGTCCAAGGTACTGCATTGGGTAGGAGTTTGGAGGCTGTAGCTGATTGTGATTGGGGATTTGATAATACCCCTTCTTTGTTAGAGGAGAATTTGAAGTCTGGGCTAGATGAGGTAGGGTCATAGTTTAGGGTGCAGGACTGATTGGTGATGCAGGCACTACAGCAGGAGGAAGCATTGATTTTATTGACCATGCGCATATCACTGGTAGTAAAGGAGAAGATTTGGAAAAGGTGAATTTATTGATATTTTTGTGTTGACTGATGTGGATGGGGTTCAGCATCTGACAGAAATGGAGTCGGCTAATGGAAAGGACCTTTTGGCAGCATTAGCAGCTATAGGTCGCAAATGGGTGGGTAAGTTTCAGCCTAGGTCATGGGATAATTGGGTCCTGGGTTTTATATACTATATGGCAGTGTGTTTGGAGAGGGATACTTCATTGGCCCTTCCTCTCTTGGCCTATTTCTGACTATAAGGGAAGCACAGAGGTTGCAGGCAGGTAATGCATGGTTTTGGTATGATCAGAAGTTTTGTAAATGAAAGGCAGTTGACAATTGGGAAGTCAGACACCTGGATATTTGGCTTTCTGCCATGATGGACACTTTTGGATTGGGTAATAGGATGGCTCAGCCAGCTGAAGGGGATGGCAGGATATGTTGGGCCTTTAATGCAGGGAGGTGTTCATGGGTAGGTTGCAGATTTTCCCATGCATATTCTAAGTGTATGGAGGAACATGCAGTTACACAATGTGGTGGGGGTGTGGGGGAGGGTCAGTTTGGTAGTCAGGCATCTTATTTCGTGGGCCCAAGAGGTTGGGGTGGTCCTCGCATGATGTCACAAGAGGTGCACGACCAGGCTAATTTTTGGGGCCAAAGGGGGGTCCTTTTGTGGAGGTAGGGGGCAACCAGGGGACCAATTCACCTATTAAGGTTCAGGGTTTGAAAGAGTTGCTGGCAAATTATCCACTGCCGGCTGTAGCAGAGGAATTAGTTGAGGGATTTTATAGGGGGTTTTCAATTAAGTCTACTTTGGTGGGTGACACTATGGTGGGAAAAAAAATTGAAGTCTGTGAGAAGGAGGGAGGAGATTTTATGAGCTTTGATTGAGAAGGAGTATCAGGTGGGAAGATTGTTGGGCCCAATTGATTTGCCCCCTTTTCCTGAATTTAAAGTGTCGCCACTAGGATTGGTATGTGGTGTGGAGTATGGTAAGCATGTGGATGTATTGCGGAGCGTTTTATGTGTTTGAGTTGTTGGGTTCCTTGGTGTGGGATGATGTGCTTATATTACCCAAGACAGTGCATATTAGGCTGAGGGCTTCAAAGATAGATCAGGAAGGCAGGGGGTCCCCGATAGATTTGGAAGAGATTGAGTCAAGCTGGAGATGTCTTGTGGTGTAGGGAAAGAGATTGTGGGTGGCTAAAAGGAGTAGAGTTCAAGGGTTAGTTTTTACAACAGTAGGAGGTGGAGGGATGATGGGTGAGCAATTGAACTTGATTATGAGAAGGACTCTTAGTAGTGTTGGTTTAGAAAAAGATAAATGTTCTTCCCATTCTTTCAGGATGGGCAGGGCATCAGATTTAGCGAAGGGAGGACGTTCGATTGAAGTTATCAAGATGGTGGGACGGTGATCTTACAATCCCTTTTAGACTTATATTAAATAGTTTGATGAGAGGTTTCGGTTTAAAGTTTTTTTTGTTCTTTTATTTTTTTAGATGAGAGAAGAATCATCATTTTGGGTCATTCTTTCATATATTGGGCAGCTAGGCGTGCAACGACTAGACGCAATGGAATGAATTTGGGTCTGGACCATTTTGGACTGAAGGTCATCTGGCATGGTGTTAAAGGGTTGATGTGGAGCAAGATATTGCAGGTATTTACCATGTTTCAGAGATAGTGGGGATTGCTGCAGGTTTTTTTGATCCATTTAGGGTGGAATAATTTGGGTAGAATTCTGAAAAGGCAGTTGGTTCATCAAATTTGTGAGGATGTTTTAGCATTGAGAAGTCTTTATCAGTCAGTGGTTTTGACTTATCTGAAATTATTCCCCAGTTAGTTTGGAGGAAGGCAAACATTTTTCTGCAGTGGAGTGGGCTCAGAAATATGTTTATTTTACACTGGCAAAATATTTGAAAGAAATGGGAGTGCATACTATATGGCGTGTGGAGTTTGAGAACAGGGATCCCATGTGGTATAGGTCAGATGGAGTTCATCTTAGTGAAATTGGTCTTGATTTGTTTAACCTTAATTTGGACTTGATGGTGGAGGATTTAGTGAAAGGGGTATTGTGTGAGGGGGAACAGCCCTTTCAGATTGGTGGGTGGAGAAGAGGGACATGATTGCCCCTCTTCTGTTCCCCCTCAGCAGGATGATTGGAATTTGAGGTGATGAAATTTGATGGTGGAAGACTTGGAGTGGAAGGATTGAATTGGTGATATGCTAAGGTGAGTGGGGGCGCTGCCTTTATGATTACAATGATAAGTGAGGAAGCGGGGGACACTGCTTATCCAAGGGTGAGCGGGTATGCTGCTCTTATATTTAGTTATAGTATCTTGTTGCAATGAGTTGAATTTGTGTGTTTCAATAAAGTTTTATGTTTACTATTTCATTATTCATTACAATAAAGGTCATCAAAAGTCTGCAGGTGTCTGTGTAGTTTTTAATAGGACCATAACAAGTGAAGTTTGGAACAGATGAAGCTGTCACGGGACAGCTTCAGTGTGGGATGGGTGGGGAATGGAGTTGGGATGTAGGGAGATAAGTAAGATGAGTTAAGTGTGTGGGTAGGGAGTGGTTAGGAAAGGGTTAAGTAAGTTGGGAGCTGAGGGAGGAAGTGAGGTAGGATTAATAGGTGGGTATTAAGCATTTTAGAAGGGGAAATTAGCATTGGGAAGCACATTTGGTGTGGTCTTTTTGCCCTCCCAGCCCAACCCCTTTTGATGATGGTTTGGTGGGCAGACAAGAGGGACAGGTTTGCCCATATTCTGTTCCCCCTCAGCAGGATGATTGGAATTTGAGGTGGTGAAATTTGATGATGGTAGACTTGTAGTAGAAGGATTGGATTGGTGATATGCTAAGGTGAGTGGGGACGCTGCCTATATGATTACAATGATAAGTGAGCAAGTGGGGGACACTGCTTATCCAAGGGTGAGTGGGTATGTGGCCCTTATATTTAGTTATGTTATTTTGTTGCAATGAGTTGAATTTGTGTGTTTCGATAAAGTTTTATGTTTACTATTTCATTATTCATTACAATAAAGGTTGTCAAAAGTCTGTGGGTGACTGTGTAGTTTTTAATAGGACTGTGACAAACAGATTAACAAAACATGCACATACATCACAGCGTACTCGATAGATGGGAGGAAAACAGCACATTAGGAGAGATAGTCATAACCAATGCTATGAAAGACAGAGGAAAGAATGTTCTGACCAGACCTTTTATTATGTCACATAAAGCAAATTATCTGTGAATAAAAGACAAGGACCTAGATGCCATATAATCTTAATATTAAGAGAGTTATGGTGGATATGCTCTGTGCAAGATGTTAGAGGATGTGATTTGCAGTTGCCTATGTTGCACAATAGGAGCACTAGTGTTCATTTAAAAAAACGCAGGTGTATGTATGTAGAAGATGTAGCAAAGAGCTTATATAAGCTCATGTTACAGTTACTATGGCACAAAGCTGCCATTTATTTAGAGTTACAGCAGTTTGTTTGCATTGGAAGACATTTTCTTTCAGGGGAAGGCACTTTTTGGTCCTCTGCTTTGGGTTGTGGGGCACTGGTTCTGGGACTGCCCAGGGTGCCAGATGACCTATGGTAGTTATGGGAAGCAGCACTATTAGTCCAATAACATATTCAGGCTGTATTGCAAATTACTCATATAATCTTTAAACACCAAAAACATAACCCACAGATATTTCTGACAACCTCACAGTGCCCTTTGTGATACATATCTTTTTGTTGTTTCAGAAAGAAAATTTGGAAAGGAAAATAGCCGTCTGGTTGCTCTCAAGTCAGGGAATGATAGAAAAAAGTGCTCCAAATACAATATAAAAAAGATATAAATAAATAAATACATACATACATAAATCAATCAATCAATAAATCAATCAATCAGTAAATAAACAAACCAACAGGGGAATAAAACAAGCATTCAGAGAGGAACAGGTTTACTATAATATTTAGCCTGTTTTGTAATATATATTGGCTTTTCTTAACAAAACTTGACTTGATGCTAAGTGATGGCTTGTTCTTGGGACCACTGTGCCACCTGGATTTTGATCTTGCAATATCTAAGGGTTTGTAAACCTGTTTTGGGGTTTAAAATCTTCCATTGTATCACTTTTGAAGTGAAGGAGGTTTGAACTGGGAATATCATCTCCTCTGAATAGGCCATGGACTCAAGATCAAACTGTAGGTATCTCCTTTTCTACCACCCACCAGCCCCCCTAGAATATATATGCTATTCTTATTTACCTTATTTTATGTAGTGAGAAAATACTACTGTAGAAAAAATATAGAAAAATTACACGATGAAAATCTTTATACGGATTGATTGTTCAGATTTTTCTGCTCTACATCTCTCTTGTGGTTTTCACTCTGTATTTTGTACATATTATTCTTTGTAATTCAAGTTTTTGTAAGTCAAATGGTTAAATTCATGATCTGTGGAGCATTTTTCCTCGGGCCTCAACTGAAAATGGGTTCTCTATGGCCCAGGGGACTTTCGCAGTAAACAAAATACAAATAAATAAATAGTGTAGCATGTCCTTTCCGGAGTTTGTTGACTTCTTTGTCTCCATTGTGTTCACATTACCAGCATGGTTAATTGTTGGCAACTTCAATATTTCTTGAATGAGGAGTCACTAGCCATTCTCAAAGAATGCATGTTCTGCAGATTCAGATTTGCACAAGTGACTACCTGCATTATCCATACACATGGACATATATTGGACTTGGTGTTAAATCTTTATGATACAGCCTGTAAGCTGGTCAGACAATATCTGTATTCATTTCTTGGTAGATGTGCCTAAGGTGACAGCCCCAGACTACGATCTGAGGATCTGTCAAAACTACACTCTCATAACATCTGTCTGATTGATTTCCACCATAAGTCAGTTCTTGCAGAGGTTTAGTGCTCACAATACCAATGTGGCTGTTGAGGTCTATAATAAAGTCCAGACATCCACTGTTGAGTTGCTGACCCCTTATGTCACTTGATCCATTATACAGTCTTGAACTGTGTGCTCTAAGAAGGATAGGAAAGCTAAAATGCAGCTGGTACTGTACTCACCGCAGAAGGATGCATTTTTTTTTTACATGGCAGCTATTAAGTCCACCAATCTGAGATTACTAGAAAAATGTCTATTTTCTTATTTTGGGAAAAATCAGTAGCAAAGAGTTTAACAACAGTTTTCTATTAGGTGGTGGGTATGATCTGAAGTTCATCGTGTTTTCCCACCTGTAGATCAATCTGTATGTATGTACCTATAAGAAACTATACAAGGGCTTGCACAAGCATATGAATACTGAGTGTATGCAAGCTAGACTGCCATTTTGGAGTAAGCTATTGAGATGGAAGCATGTATATATATATATATATATATATATATATATATATATATATATATATATATATATATATATATATATATATATGACTAACATCATCGAATATATACATCGCAGAATGACATCATCGAAATGTTACTTCATCGACTTCCATACCATCGAGTGTTCAGTACAGAACCAATTCTATTGTGGTATTTACCGTTACTCACTTAATTCCTCTATATTTAACATTTAAAGGCTACTGTCACTTTAAAAAGACAGACCTTAGTTATCCAACATGGCAGACGTTACAACATTTTTACGTGGAATAATGGGTACTGTAACTGAGCTATGAAAGAAAAGTAAATAGTTTATATGTTACAACCGGCGTGCTTTCTGGTCATTATGTTCATTGATTTTCTGTACTGCTTTTCTCTGCATTACCATTTTGTACAGTACGCTAAGGTATACTTCCGGGAATGCACGTGAATTATACAATTGTAATACTAGGAAGAGTGCTACCATGGGTGAAGATAGGTATATGTCCATATAGTTAGTGTTTTCCCACTGAACGGGGTATTGAACGGGTGTTGTGTGTCAACGCTATAGCATATGTCATGTTTTGATACTGCCACTTTTGTGTGCGGCACTATTTGCAGTTAGTTATGTTTGAGAACTCATTTTCGATGGTATGGAAGTCGATGAAGTAACATTTCGATGATGTCATTCTGCGATGTTTTCGGCTCGATGATGTTAGTCTCGACGAAATGGTGATTTGATGGTTTCATATGAAACCATATATATATATGTATATATATATATATATATGGGTCTACTACAGTTGATTGAAAACTCACTTGACTGAAAATGAAATTACTAGGACCACTTCACTGAAAGCTCACTTCACTGAAAACTCATTTCTTTGAAAATCATTTAGTTGAAAGTCATAAATGGCCTTTACCCCACTGTAGTGTGACCCTGGAGTTAGTATATAAAGTAAGGGGGGTGTGGGTGGGAGGGCGTACTAATTCCAAGGTCGCACTACAGAGGTGAAAAGGTCATTTATGACTTTCAGTGGAATGAGTTTCAGTCATTTGAGTTTTCAGTGAAGTGAGCTTTCAGTGAAGTGGTCCTAGAAATTTCAATGAAGTGGGTTTTCAATCAACCATAGTAGACCCCTATATATATCTATATCTATCTATATGTCTATATCTATATATCTATATATATCAGCTCTGTCTGTTAACTTGTTAACTAGTTTGCTCATATTTAATGATGGTACTATCCATCCCAATGTGTTTCTACATATTAAAGCATCTAAACAAAAAACCCAGCCTTCTTGTCATATGTGTTAGAGATGAACCAGTGACATGGTGTCAGAAGTGGCATATCTAAAGGACAAGGAATCAAACGGCATATGCAAAGGACATGAAGTTAAAAGAGGTTCTGCTAAAATAAATTAAGACACTTGCTTGGGGCTGGTGGAATATGTAGGAGTGAATCATCCCTAAAATGTGCAAACTTCACAAAACAGGTTAGAAATGAATTTCAGGTATTAAAACTTGCTCAGCACTATTTCTTTTTTGTAAAATATGAAGTGAGGTATACAAAACATTTTAAATGATATTTGCATAAACCGATATGTATAATATTGATAAAAATATTCAAATTCCTATGGAAAAATGTTTGAAATAAAGTCCAAATTGCATAAAATTAATAAAATAAGAGGAAACATATGCATTTTCACAAAGCATGTATTTTACGTATTAAGCAAAGATATTCGAGTTATTAGAGGTGTATAAAGTGTTTGCATGTTTGTGCAGTGTTACAGTAAAGCTATTTCAGAAAAGTACAGCCATTGCAGAGCATATTTTGCAAAGTACAATATTTCTAAGAGTTTATTGTGCATTTGAATGTTATTACAAGCTCACAGAACTGTTTGTTTGTACATAATTACAAAGACCATATTTTCAGTGTGTTTGTGTATACTTTGTGGGCATGGCAGATGGATTCCTAAAGCCCAGTGCACTTGTGTTTTAAAGTAATATTGCTGGGAACTGGAGAGTGTTTGAGCAATAGTATGACATTTTCATACAGGCTGCATTTTCTGATCAAGATGACCATACCAAGTAATTTATTCTACTTAACTTAGCTGGGTCAGAAGCCATAGAAAGGGAGCATTCCTTTGTGTATGCACCTGCTATCTATGCTGGAGAGGGGGGAAACCATCATATTGTTGTACAGGAGGAGTCAAGGGAGGACCCTGACTGCTTAAAATGTAAATTGAGAGAAATCTGTAACCCCCAGACAAATGTTACAATGGAAAGGCACTTATTTTATACAAGGGGTCAAAAGTCTGGTGAAACTTTTGTAGCATATATAACTGACCTGAGAAATAAGGCTAAAATGTGCAGATTTGGTGATTTAAGGGATGAGCTGATAAAAGACCAATAAGTGTGGTAAAAAGATAATGCTGTGAGAAAGATTTTGCTTCATGACAGTGATTTAACTTTGTATAAGGCCATTGAGATTTGTCAGATATATGAGCTTTCAGAAAAGCACACAAGTATGCATACAAATGAGAGCAGCTCTAGAAGGCACAGTGATAAAGCTATTCTTGATAGTATGCAGCATGTGTTTAAAAGAAACAGACCCAAGCATATGGCAGCAACTTTAACCCCTGCAGTACTCACCGGTAAACCCCAGAGCTTTCTAGCAAGTTCCAATGTTCACACAGTCTCAGTAAAGCACAGGAAGGAGTCAGGAAGCTAAAAGCATGGGCCTCAACCTAGTTTCATTACCAATTGTCGTAATTGTGGTGGAAGCCATGAATCTAAAAGGGAAAAATGTTTAGCTTTTGGTCAGCGATGCCAGAAATAATGGAATCATTTCAAAAGGTTTTGTAAATAAAGAAGCCTATATTCTTTCATTAAAAAGGAACATTTTAAGAAATGAGTTAATCAATTAGAAAGCCATGACATAGGGTCGCAGACTACTCTTTATGTTGGTGGTGTTTCAGTAATTCATGAAACGGTCAATGCAGTAGATTTAAGGGCAAAGAATGAAGTATTTTGTACTGTTTGGATAAATGGCAAACACATAGAGCTCAAAGCTGACATAGGTTTCAAGTGCAATGTCATGTCAACAGAAACACTTGCTGGAGTATGTTTTGTTGAAATGCTTGATTTGGCAAAGTATGCAAAGCTTGTTGCTTATGGAGGTAAAGAAATTCAAACCGAAGGATCAGTAGTGCTTTCATGTTACTCTGCCTATGCATTGAGAACTCTTATGCAAATTGAGATGCAGTATGCCAAAATTGAGAAAAAGCTTTTGGCAATTGTGAGTTAGAACTGTCCAGATTGAAACAGACCACCAACATTTAGTCACTATCTTGAGGAAGTCTTTGCATTCAGCTCCAGCCAGACTACAATGTATGATGCTGAAATTGCAAAAGTATAATTTCAATCTTGTCTACAAGACAGGCAAACTTCTTTATTTTACTGGTACATTATCCAAATCACCCAGAAACACCAATGAACAGCATGAGAATGAGAACCTTAATTTTGAAGTCATGGAAGTAAGAAATGTTTCTCCAACATGTATTGATGAGTTGAGAGATCAAACAGCCACAGAACCAGTTTTATAAAGGCTTCACCACGTTATCAATCAAGGATGGCCATCAAAGCAATCTAGTTTACATCAAGAAATGCAACCTTATTTTCCATATAGACATGAGATTTTGTCTGACAAGGGTATCATAATGAAAAGTCAAAAAGTGATGGTTCCAATGTTCTTGCAACCAGAATACGTTACTATCTTGCAGGAGTTGATTCTACCAAAGGAAGGGCAAGATGTCTAGTATTTTGGCTTTCTATGTCACAAGACATTGAGAGAGCACTTTCATATTGCTCAGTAATAGTAGAAAGATGCATCAGGAGGAGGAACCATGTCAGCTGAACCAGATTTCTGCACTACCATGTACGAGTCCACATGAAGTTACTCTGACAATAGTTCGCAGTTTACAAGCCAACAGTTGAAAAGATTTGCTGAAGAATGGGACTTTACTCATGTCACAAGTAGGCCAGAGTAACCGCAATGAAATGGTTTGGCAGAACGTGCAGTTCAAAGTGCAAAACAATTATGATAGAAGTCAAAATGAGATAGTAGTGATGTTTTCCTGAATCTCTTTCAACTCAGAAATCTTCCTCATGATAAACATCTTGGTTCACCTGCTCAGAGACATCTGTTGAGACAAACCAGAACCACATTACCAATCAATAGTCAATTGTTGGTTCCATGTGTCAAGAACAACAATTCAGAGAAAGCCAATCTGTTGAAGAAGCGCTTAACCCAGAAGTCCTACTATGATAAAACCAGAAAACTGCTCAATTCATTATGAGAAGGAGAAGTGGTAAGGATGCAAATGTCTAAAGTTATTATCGGACTGGTATCATGAAGAATATTGGTCCAGAGCTGAGATATACATTGTGCAATCACAAAAAGCAGTCTTTAGGTGGAATCAGAAACATTTGAGACTTGTGTCCAAGCCTATACCACAGCACATAGCCTGTGGGAAAGACTTTTATCTCACAGTGAGTGGTCTGGTGTTCCATTTCCAGAGGAATTAACGTTCTTATGATGAATCCAGAAATTCCTGATATGAGTTGTGCACCACAGACTGTCCCTGTTGCTAAATTTGGTTCACACTGTTATTTTATGAGATATGGTCGCATCTCTAAACCCTGCAACAGATACGAAGCAACTTGGACATGAATATTGTGTTTTGTTTCTGATGTATATAGTAATGCATGTCTAACTCTAATATCGTTAAGGGAAATCTTTTTAAGAGGGAGGATGTAGATCAATTTGTGTGTATGTATCTTTAAGAAGCTATCCAATGGTTTGCACAAGTGTATAAATACTGAGCATGTGCAAGCTAGACTGACATTTTGTAGTAACCCATTGAGATGTAAACGTATGTATTTAAACTCTGTCTGCTTACTAGTTCATTCATATTTAATGATGCTACTATCCATCCTCATGTGCTTCTATGTATTAAAGCATCTATATGAAAACACACACCCTTCTTGTCATATGTGTTAGAGACCAATGAGCAATACCACCCAGAACATTTTTTTTCAGCTGAAGAATGTAAACCTGCCACTAGGTACTTTGTCACCAAGGTGGCCTTTGTCAAAATTAGTCTTGGTCCTACTGTGCTGTTAGTGGCTTGTCATTGCACAGATGAGTGCCTATCATCTTGCTCTTGGTCTAAGTTCAATATTCCTGATGATGAGTTTTTCACTCTTGTCTTTAAGATATATTCTACCACCTTTGGATTGGATTCCTGCCCAGCCGATCTTGTATCATAATACTTGGAGCAGTAGGCCCACTCCTACACCAGATTACTAAACTGCTTCTTTTGAACAGACTTTTTTTCCCATCATTATCAAAGTGTCTTGGATTCCCCAATTTTTCAAAAGCTTTGCTTGTTGATAGTCTAAATGATTACAGACCAGTCTCCGACATGCCCTTTGTTGACAAGATTCTTGAGAGGGCTGTGCATATACAGTTGGATTCTTTTTGAGTATTACTCACTTCTAGGATACATCCCAGTCTGGTTTCTGACCTATGCATATTAATGAAACAGCCCATCTTGGTCCTTTTAGATTTATTTTCAACATTTAGCATTGTGGACAATGAGATCTTGCCAAACATTTTGACTCATTCTTGCAGTGACTTCATGTGAAACAGCAATGGTTTGCTTCCTTTCTCTAAGGCCATAACCAGATAGTTCTGTTTGGAGTTAACATCTCATCTCTCTTTCCCAGATGTGGAGAGCCACAGGGTTCAGTTCTGTGCCCTGTTCTGTTCACAGTGTATATGCTGTCCCTTGGATGCATTATTCAAAAATGAGAGCTGAACTTCCACTGCTTTGCTGATGACATACAGCTCTACCTCTCCTTCCATCAGGAATCTATGTTGGTCTTAAACTACTTTCAGACTTGGAATGCATGCATAATTGGATAGATGATAAGCATCTGAAATGCAATGCCATCAATATGGCTCCTATAGACATTCATGCCACCATCCATAATTATTTTACAAAACATTTATTTTTCAAAATTGTCTATAGTGGTGTCAAACAGGAATTTGTGCTAAAAATGTGGAATTTGTGGGAGATGCATGATGATCAATTCATGTTTAGGGACCAGTTATCTACTGTTGTCAAGTTATTATGCTTTCAACTGAATAATATCTCCCTTACTAAGCACCTTATCACTTCAGCAGACTTGCATTTAGTTGTGCATGTCCTGTTCCCACTACTATAATATCCTGCACTGGGAGCTGAGTGCTTGTGGAGACTGCACCTGACTTTCTGCTTTTGGTGGAGACTTTGTAGCCCAGCTACTAAATGTGCTATCTTGATGCTAACAAACCATGCTAGAAATGCAGAGTCTGCACAGGCTGCCAGTTAAGTCTCATTTTGCTTATAAGGTTTGGGCCTTCTTTCTGATACCAGCCTTCATATTCTTTGCATTATTCCACCTTTGGGCTATCAGAAGTTTTAGTGGTAAATAATTCTTTGCCTATCTGGGGCATTATCTTTGAAACCTCTTGGCTGGTTGAGGTCTCTGCCTATACCTTGAATGACCTTAAGACCATGCTAAAATCCTTCATTTTGTAACTAACCTTTAGGAACAGTTGAAGTTCAATGAAGCCTCAGTTGACCCCCCCTTCTCAATTTGCCTTGACTAGGCATCACATCTATATTTTCTACTCAATATTGTTTGTTGTATGATTGCTGTTTTTTATCATGTTTATGCTTTGTAATAGTTCCTAGACAATATGCACTTAAACAAATATGAATTTAAGAATTTAGGGAATATGACAATGACAGGTATGGATAGGTACACTGACATTAGAGATGCTTTATCAGCAGAAGAATAAGGTTCACCTCACTGAAGTGGAATTTAATCATATAATCTGGATCCCCACTTATGTCTAGGTCAGTCTTAGATACAGTGGTGCCCTAGGCAAAGGGGCTCCATGGTAACCTCCAACAGCACACCGCACCACATCACCTGGTGTCATAACACCCCCTCATTCTAGTGTACCCACATCATCCAGATTAATTTCATCTTCCTTTTATTACAGTTGGTCTTGCTCTTCAGTTTTTTTCCTGTATTTGTACATTAATTCAACACATTTTATATTAGCAGGACTGCAGTCTAAGGTTTGGGAGAAAGGTAAAGAAATAATGATACCAGCCCCAGCTCCCCACATAAGAGGCAGTGATCTTCTGTGTACGATACCAGCCCCAGCTCCCCACATAAGTGGCAGTGACATTCTATGTATGATACCAGCCCCATATCCCCATACAGACAACAGTGACCTTCTGTGTATGATACCAGCCTCAGCTCCCCACACAAACTACAATGAATTTCTGTGTATGGGACCAGCTCCATCTCTCCACATAAGTGACAGTGACCTTCTGTGTATGATACCAGCCTCAGCTCCCCACACAAGCTACAATGAATTTCTGTGTATGGGACCAGATCCATCTCTCCACATAAGTGACAGTGACCTTCTGTGTATGACACCACCTCCAGCTCCCTACACAAGCGACAGTGACCTTCTGTGTACACTACTGAGCAAGGGTAGTTTTTAGACTAACTGGGAGTTCAGTGCAGAGGCCTACTAAGCTTCTGTTAAAAATCCTCTTATTTAAGTTTGGTGTTTGGGGGCCTCTGCCATGCCCCCCTCCACCCCAGACACTCTAGAGGTCTGGGTATTCTGTGATGATTTTTTATTTATTTTTTTTATTTTGAGAGGTGACCATCTAAACTGTGCAAGTAATACGAGAATAAGTTGCTTAAATCCAGACAAGCCCTACCAAGCATTTCTGACCACATATATGTACAATTCATATGTTGAACTGGGATATAAAAGGATGGACATTTAATGCATTTCACCTTTCTTCCAAACAAACAGTTGCCACACATTAAAATATTCCAAGTTTCTTTGACCGCATTAGTCATGGAAAGCTAGAATGATAAGTAACCAACAGCAGGTTGCTAGTCATTTCCTCTACAAAAGGGAGATAATAGGTTCATAGGTTCATAGGTAAGTACTAGGCTATCTGCCCAAGGGCATTTATAAGCCTAGCCAGAATGTATTGGCTTTCGCCACCCCCTTAGATTAATTCCCTGTGCCTCTGTCCAGCAGAGCCATTAGTTCCCAGTGCTTCTCTCCAGCAGAGCCACTGCAGTGATCCCTGGGTTAAATTATCTGTCTCCCATCCACCTGTCAAGGTTTCTCTTGAAGAGTTTTAGTGAGGGGTTCTGCCTGATGTATATTGGAATCCTGCTTCAAAGCATGGAGAGTCTCTGTGAGAGGAATCTATCCCTCCAGCACGACCTATTTATCATTGTGGTGAGGTTCATATCTCCAGAGCGTGTGGCTCTCCGGGATTTGTTTTTTTTTAGGTAGAGCATGTCCATCAATTCAGGGTTGGACATGGCCTTGAATGTCAGGCAGAGATCACCTCTGAGTAAGTGGTATGCAACCAAGTACAGCTGGAGTTTCTTGAGTCGGGCTGCATAGGGCATCTGTTTGAAGCCAGTAATCCTCTTGGTGAGGTACTTTTGTGGTCTTTCCAACTGCTGCAGGTGTCTTGTAAGGTGCATCCCAAATGGGGCATTGTATTCTATGATGGGTCTAATGAGTGATGAGTAGAGAGGCACAATAACCTCTTTTGCTCTAGACGCGAACCCTTTTGTGATTAGGTGGTCCACATAGAAGGATTTTCTAACCACCTTGGCAATATGATTATCAAAGGAGAGATTACTATCTACTTGTGTCCCCAGATCCTTATTACATTTTCTGTATTTAGGGGACTACCACCTATATGGTAGTTTGTGGGTACTTTGTTTTTTCCAAAGGGGATGACTATGCACTTTTTGGCATTTAGCTTGAGGCCATGATTTTGACACCAGGTATCTGTCTCAGTGAGACCCTTCTGGAGGGTGTTTGTATCAGCCTAGTCCTCCTGTGCTTGCCTGTACCTCTGAGAAGTATATACCGAACAGGAAGGTTCCTAGGACTGAGCCCTGGGGGACGCCACTTGTAACCAGTTTAGAGTCGGACCTAGAGCCTGCAACTCTCACCATGTGGGTACTATCTGTGAGCCAGCTGGCAACCCATCTTGTGACAAAGGGGTTTATGTCCAAGCTGGTGAGCTTGTCTATAATCCCAGAATGGGGAATGGTGTCGAAAGCCTTTGCGAGGTCTGGGTAGGCTGTGTGGACCTCCTTTCCCTCGTCTAGTGCCTTGTTAACTGTCTCAAAGAAGTCCACCAGGTTTAGGAGGAATTATCTGCCCTAAACAAAGCCAAGCTAGGTAGTGTCCAAGGTTTGGAGGGTCCCAATGTCTCTGTTAATGAGTTTCATGATGATGAGCTCCATAGCCTTACAGACCAGGCGAGTCAGGCTTATAGGGCGATAGTTCCCATGGTCCGTTGTGGCTCCACCTTTGTGAAGTGGGATAACTGTTGCTGTGTGCCACTTTGTGGGTACGTAGCCTGTAGAGAGGCTGAGTTTGCACAGTGTGTTAAGGTGGGGGGGTTAATTCATTTTGGAGCTCTTGTAAGACACAGCCTGGGACACCGTCCGGTCCCATTGAAGCTGTGTTTTTGGCTTTGGATAAGGCTGTTTTAACCTGTGTGTTGGTGACTGATAGGGCCCTACATTCTTGTGGTATGGTTATAGGCCCTTTAGGGGGTGAGCGGGGGGTGAATTTTGCACTAAACCTTTTTTCCAGAATGTTGGCAATATCAGTCAGTTCAGTGTATTTTGTGTCATTCTGCACTAACTCAGAGCAGATTTGAGAGTTTCCACTTAGGTTCTTGACATAGCTAAAGAACGCTTTGTGGTTATCTTTGGAGTCCTTGGCAATTTTTCTTTCGAAGCTAGCCTTGGATGATTTAATGAGGGATCGTAGTTTCTTGCTGATGCTGATCAGGGATGTCTTTCCTTCTTTGGATTTTACTCTTTTCTGTACTAGTTTCCTCCTTCTATTAATAGCTTGTTAATTATTGCTTAATCATCTTAATCTAAACAAACAACAAGAGGGTCAGCTGCTTTTATTCAGCTAACCTACCCAGTGGTTGTAGCCTTGATGTCTGATGGCTATGTAATATATTTCACCTTTGCTCCTGTCAAACAATTTTTCACACATTAAAGTATTCCAAGTTGCTGCACACAAATCACAAAGCCAGAATAATGAACAGACAAAAACAGCTTATCCTTTTCCTCCTCTGACAGCTTCTGCAATTACCACTATATTATATGTGCAGTTGACCAGGTTTTTGTATGAAAAAAATGATTTTGTCCCTAGTCCTGTAAAAGTCCTCCAACATAATTCTCAGCTCTCTCTCTCTCCCTCACACTCTCAGATTTTGCATGATACTACTGTTGCTATGACTGTCATAAAGTGTTACGATTTATGGTAAATCAATGGGGATTACAGTAAGTCAGAAAACGGCATTAAAGTCTCATGCTTATTTTTTTTTTTAGAAAATGCATGCTGATACACAAAACATATTCTATTAATTCTACTTTCAAGTAAATCAGAGTAATGCTTAAACTGTCTCCCTGATTTTGGCCTTTGCTCCTCCTGGCCCACTCTTAGTTATATTCAACCTCGTCTTTTTTTCAAAAAACATATATTGAGGAAAGTATCTGGTTAATCATTGCCATCATTACTGTAAAAAAGTAATAATAATACTTACCACATCTATCTTCACAATGCACCATTCTACTCAGGTGTCCCAAATTCTGCAAATTTCCCTTATTTTGTCTCATATTTTAGACTTGCCCCTCATAAAATGTTTGATGTTCTGATAAGTTGCTGAAGATTACAGTTCATCAGTAAAGCCAGGCATTAGAGATTCATTCATATTTTTCATAAATTACATCGTGTGTTGCAAAGCATCCTGGCTGAGTGGCATGGCTTCATGCCTACATTTGAAAATTGTACAAAGTCTCTTCTCCATGCATTCCCAATGTTCATGTCTAACGTGACGTGATTTGACTTCAGTGGTCAAGTCAAGTAGAGCACCTCAACCCTGGGGTATCTGTCATGCCACAGGAGTTTTTTGGTCTAACAGGGGCTCATTATTTATTTAGCTATTTATTTACTTGTTAGTTTGCTTGTTTGAGAAAAGCAACAATGTATTTCATTGTCTAAAAAAATAAGTAAACACTGAGGGAGTGCCCCTAGAAGCACAGTGCCTTAGGCGGCTGACTAGTTGGCCTGTGTGTAAGAATGGCCCTACAGTTAGCAGAATTAAAGAATAGGATTTCCATATAAAAATAAAGAATATTATAAAAAAACTCTATATGAAGAGAGTACAGCTTGTTTATATATATGACATTTTAGCAGCTCATTAGGCATTGCGCATTCTTATTAAAATTTACACATATTCTTAATACAGCATTAAAAACTAGCCATTTCCCTTGCTAGTTGGAAGTAGGCTATTGTGGTTCCAATTCATAAGGCACTGTCTTCTTTTATCATTTGAGACCAATCACCCTCAAAAGTGTATCCCTGTCTGTATGTTCCAAATAAGACATTAAAAACTGGTTATGTCTCTGATATCTGGAAGCAGACTACTGCGGTCCCAATCCACAAGTAATATCCTTCCACAGACACCACTAATTACAGACTAATCAGCCTTATAAACATATTATGTGAAATAATTATTTATTACGTATTTAGCTATTATTTGTTCATCAGGTAAGTGGACTGATTTATTGATCTTTTTCAGCCATGACCCACACTCATAAAGCAGAAAATAAATCATGGTCTTTCAGTCAACATTACATACAGAATAAACACATAGCAAAACTAATAGTAAGACTGAAATCAGATAGGATGACATTAAAGATCCAGTAAGTGTACATTGAGAAATATATATATATATATATATATATATATATATATATATATATATATATATATGTGTGTGTGTGTGTGTCTGTGTGTGTGTGTGTGTGTGTATTTACAAATAAAAGCTAAAATATACATAAAATAAAGTGCAATCATGCTTTTAATGCATACATTCCTATATGCATGTGAAATATTTGCATCTATGATGTCACATTAAGAGGCTGAGAAAAGTTTATTAAATGCATTCTATTATTCATGATATGGAATGTTAAGTTACCTAACCATTATCATGGTAGCAGTTGCAGGTAGAGTCAGTAAAAAGATGCTGTTTAGGTTAATCTTTGAAGCTTTTAATGGTTTCTAGATTTTTTATGTCTGTAGGCAGGTGGTTCCAGGTAGCAGGTCCCAGTCTAGAGAAAGCTCTGTAGCTTACAGCAGTTTTAAATGGAGGGAGTACTTGAGAGAAACGGTTGTCCTGCATACTTCTGAGTACATAAGGGTTGTCTTGCAAATACAGCTTCACTCTTAAAGGGGGACAGTGACCTTGTTTTTGAACTTTGTAAATTAGAGTAGTAAGAAGAAAAGTGGTCCTGTGAGGCACAGAAAGTCATTTGGAATTTTCTAGAAAACTGCAATGGAGTATCTGGGATTCTGCTAATAAATGAGGTTTGGAACAGACCATTTTGTCCTGGGACATCTTCGAGTGGGGCTAGATACATAGATTAGCAGGAATTAAGAGAATAAGTGGAGGATAGGGTTAATATGGGATGGAGGGAGGGATGTTTAGGATGAAATGAGGTAACAGTAGGGACGGGCTTAGAGGGTTTTGTTAAGTGCCACTGAGGTAGGAGTCACATTTTTGGTGTGAACTTGCTACTGCGAGTTGACACGTCCATGACAACCTGTGGGTATTCGGTACAGGTAAGCCTTGGCCTGGGTTTAGCATGGCCCGTGCCATGGTAGGCAGATTGTCAGATTATTAAATACTGTTTGTTGTTAAGTTTGTATATTTTCCTGGGTACTGTAGTGGTTGCTTGGGCTTTTAGTTAATTAATTTATTTTACGAGTAGAGTGGTAAAGTTTGTGAGCTATTTTGGCTCCTCATTAACACACACACACTCTCATGTGTCTGCTGTATGGCACACAAATTGCGCCCCCTGGGTCAGGGAGCCCCCACTGCTATTGTAGTAGGTAAAGTGTGCAGGACATTATTTATTAGTTTCTGGGGCAGGGAGTCCACAAGTTTTTGGAAGGCTCATTAAATGCAGTTTTGCTTTAGTTTTGTTCTTTTCTTGAGAGCAAAATTTTGTAACTCTAGCAAGTATGACTAGTGTAACTTACTTCAATAGTTGGGTTATGTCATCTGAGGTGGAACCTGCAGGTTTGCAAGGCCTGTTGACTGTTGGTGGTGTGTTGTGCATGGTCATTGGTGTTGGGGTGATTGCTTTTTGTTGGAGGGGTTATATCATGGAGTGTGGTGGTGGTCTAAGCAGGGATTTTGTGAAGGTAGAGTTTTATTTGTTTCTCCCCGATGTCAGCGGATGGTGGGCTGTAGTGAAGATCCAAAGGTGGGCTAGGACCTAGCGGAGCAGGAGTACCTGTTGTGGGCTGCGAGCTGTGGTGAATGGCAGTTTCATACCGCACAGGTTCAGTGGGAGATGTGCTTGATCATACAACCTTCTGCTCAAATTGGTAGAATTTTTTTTTTTTCATTCAGAGCCACACGCCCTACTTCAGGGTTGTGACAGTGGGAAGTACTAACTTTCCTTTCTTTACTGTCAGCAATGGTAGTTGCTGACAGCTACAGTGGAAACAGGCATGCTGGTACACCAATGGGCATGGCATAGTTGAAACCCTGCTTGATGATCTCTGTACGTAACAAGGTCATGTAATGATATGGTTCCCAGGTGATGCAGCGAGCCAAGCATGTTATTTTAGTCACTTTCTAAGTTTATAAGAGCAGGATTTAAAGTGTGTCAGTAATTTCTGTAACGTTGTCCTCCCTGTTATATCGGGCTTTGTTCAGATTGATCTTCTGCTAAGAGATTCAGAGGGGAATTTATTTGGTTACAGATCGGCAAATTATCTCATGACTGTTGCTGCAGTGATTCCCATTCCATTGTACATTGCTGTAATTGATGTGCTGTTGCTATTTTAGAGAAGTCTTCCTTTCATCTGTATTAACTGATTATTATTATTCCATCATTTCAAATAGCTCAGGCAAATAGTTGAGAAAATTTTAAATTATCTACTCAAACATACCTGGTTCATAGTGCTTCATATCTCCAATGTAATTGCCTGCTGGTTTTCATGTCTTATGAGCAGGCATACATTTTGATTTTACTTTGACTTCCAGCTCCTAGATTATAGATATAACACTTACCACTGTCGGCAGTCCCATAATGGTTCAAATACGTTTTCTAAATGGGGACAGCAGCTATGTGGTTTGGGTGCATGTCTTGTTGACATTACTCCTGGCATTCTCTTGGGGATTTAAAAAAAAAAGTACATATGTCTATGGTTTTAGGCTCAGTTTCATTCAGTGGGTGGTGAAGCATACCTCTCCCACTGTTCAAAATTTTGCAGAATGGCTAGATCTTGCTTCGTATTCTTGGTCCGTTTTTCATAGAAGGGTGGTTGCTTGCAAATTTGGAAAATAATGGACTTGGGTTTCTGACTTCAGTCCCATCAGAAAATTCATGCAAGTACAGACTTTGCTATTCCATTAACTTTCTAAGTTTGTATAAACAATAGTTAACATTGTCCTTATTTTTCGGTGAGTATGTAAGAGCGTTGAGGAGGATCAATGTTTAAAATGTGCCCCTATATTGGCCCTTTGTCCCAGCATGATTGGGTACCAGAAATGCATTTTTATATTATACTTTTAAGAATTCTTTTAGCAAAGACATTGTACACATTTTAAAGAAAAGACAGCAGTTATATTCATGAAAGGGTTGAAAGGGTTTTAGGTTACACTACACAACAAGACCAATGATAACAATTTTGACTTCATGTTGGTGGGTGGATGCCTACTTTTCATTGGTACAGATTTTGTTGAACTCAGAAATCTGCTTTATATGTTAAATTATTAGCCTTCCGGGCTGCTGGTATGACTAACAGTTGTGGTGCCTGTGGCATGCTTGGTTGCAGTGTGGAGCCTTTACATTTAATTCTTGGCATACCCTAATCCAGAACACACATTAGGCGATGTGTTTGGACAGTAGCTAGAGGTGGGATGAGTGTCCGGAGTTCAGTGCATAGTCAGATGTGAGGAGGTGGGCATTATCAGCAGGACTGACCTAATTCTGCATTACAACGGAGACTAATGGCCATAGCACTCACATACAACCCGATTATACTGCTGTATGTCTGGACATGTTTAAAAGGTATTCCTACCATTAAGTTGGATTTGAAAACCCAGAAACATTTTTGTTAAACAGGGTTAATGTATTTTATCTGACAATGCATACTGCATTAAGAATGCATACACAGCCTGCATTTCCACCAGCACAAATATCCTCCAGTAATTTAGAGGTAACAATCTCATGTATCGGAGTCACCTTTCTTTCAAATTAGTGTGTTTGTGTAGTGGGGACATGTGCAACAGGACTTGTTTAGGGTCTCTCAGTGGAGCATTTTTCCTGGGATGTGTGCTCAACAAGGGCATTATTATATTAATAAGGATCTCGCTTACTGTCTCTTAATAAGATGGCAGAAAAAAATTCTTTACACTTTCTGTTCAATATACAGTTAGGCGTGTTGTGAATCAGAATACCCCTCAACAGTTATTTCACTGAGCTGGTCCCCAATTGGTTCGTTGTAGATAATGATGGTCCCTGGCAAATTACTGCAAATCTTTAAGGACTGAGTTAAAATGGTGATGGCTGCTTCAGTTTCAGACTCCTTCCCCTTCAGGGTTCATGATAAGGGAAGGGTGCTGACAATTGAGAGGTGCTTGTGGCTAATGGTCATTGTGAGTATGTGTGGTATGGTGCTGTCCATAGCGAGGTTGGAGCTGGATTGGGAGCATGGGTGAGGAGATTGCACTACTGGGGTGGGGGGATGGCTAAGAGCTGGAGCTTAACATCCCATACCTCTCCACTGTATATGTTTTTGCAGAATACCTTAGCCTTAGGGTTGATAGCACCGGGGTTGGAAGTCTTAATATGGGGTATCCTTGCCACTTTAAGGTAGTGGCTTTATGCTGCTATTAATATGTATTGGGTCATGTGGTAGGGATAAGGCATAGCAGCTACTCCATTTCGTTTGGTAGACTTGCTAATTCAGGGACTTTTATTCCAGCAGTTGTTGCCTCTGTGAGAGCATGCTTTCTACTGGGGGTCGGCCATAGTTTATAGCAGCAGTAGCCGGGGTTGTTCAGCTCCAATGTTTTACAGTAGTGTGCCTCTTGGCTACCCAAGAGTTTGAAAGGTGTCTGGGTTTTGGTCATCCTGTCACCTGTTCCATATACGTTTTGGCTTTTGCCAAAGCATCGGAGGTCTCTTATGCATGTTCACTGTACAGGCTGTATGCCCATCAGAAAAGTTAGGTTGGTGTAGAGCCTTTATTTGGGATGATAGCTTCAAACTGCTATCCTTTAGAAGATTTCTGATGCAACACCAGTTTGGTGGAATAGGACAGCACCATCTCATGGATAGATAGGTATTTTTCACTTTAAGTTAGGTTAGAATAATTAGTGTGGTAAATTCTGAAACCCAGAGGAGGCATGGTAATCTTATGGGGTGTTAAGTTAGGTAAACCTCTCCTGCCTCATGGATGCCATGGCAGGGTACATGATTTACTGAACTGCCAGGGTATGGAATGGTTTAAAATTTTCATTGCTCTGACTGTTTTTCTCTCCATTGAGGAACACCACTGTTATAATGTGTAACAAATGGGTAAAAGGTGGAACACTCGCTAATGTATTTTACTTTGTCTCTGTGCAGATGGTGGTGTTGTGATGGGTGTTCCTTTGCTGTAGCATTACCAAGAGAGGTCCCATATGATGGAAGTAAGTTTGTAGCGTATGTCTCAATCACTATGGTGATGAGCAATGAGGTCATACCTAGGAGAATGCTAAGTGGGAAACAGCTACTGGCTTGAAGGAAGTGGATCTCTAAGTTAATAGATTCTGCTGGGGTGGAAGTTCCAGCTGTTGGAGTGGTGCACAATGAGGCTACAGGTAATCTGTATTTATTTATTGCTCATTAAGGCATGTCACTGCTGGTGGGGATTAGGGGTAGGTGGGGTGGAGTCACAACAATCACGGGGTCATAGGCAGTTATTCAGATTAGGGTTCTAGGACCTTTAAAGGTTGGCCAAATCAACCTTATTTCCCCATGCAGTACTTACTATCCTTGTAAAAGAGGGACTGGGTCGAACCCTTGCCATGAATTTATGGTTACCCATTTAGTTGTTCCATGGGCACAGAGCCCAGCTAGTCTGGGGATAAAGAGGGGAACATAATTGAGGAAGAAACAAAGTGCTGCACGAAAACTTACACGGCAAAACTCTTTTATTTAAAAACAATAAAACAGGTAAAATGTGAGCGCTTTCGTGACGTACCAGTCGCTTTATCAGACAAATAAAAATGCAAAAAGGAGCCTTTTTATACCTTTGTTATTAGCTAAAACAATTAATTAACACCTTTAAGTCAATAAAGCAACTTGCAATCAGTAATTATAACAATCAATTAAAAATTAGGATAAGAACCATAAGAGCAAGCACTGAAACAATATATAAAATAGGATGAGACACTCTATATATAAATATACAATTATTTGTGTCTTAATCTATGTGCCTTCAAGAAAGGTTTAAATGAGAAGACACCATTAAGTCCTGGAGGCTTCTCTGCATTAAGAAAAATAATCCATTTTTGTTCCACTACCTCAGTGCGGTTCTCTATGTCTCCTTCCCAAACATTAATATCTATTACCTGCAATACTAAAAATTTAAAACTATGAGTTTGATCACTCATCATAATATGAACAGCTAGGGAATTATTTTCCTTCTTATTATTGATGTCCCTAGTGTGATCAAGTATTCTCTTTAAGTAATCTATTGGTTTTGACTACATAAAATGCATGGCACTTTTGGCAAAACGAAAAATACACTAGATTAGCAGTTCTACAAGCTGCATAATAATCTACATTGATAGTAAAATTACATATTGGATGCGTATAGTGTGAATAAGTATAAATATGCCTACATGCTGAACAACTTCTACATGGAAAAGTGCCCTTTCTGACAGATATGCTACTTCTGTTTGCATTTTTATTTGTCTGATGAAGCGACTGGTACGTCACGAAAGCGCTCACATTTAACCTATTTTATTGTTTTTAAATAAAAGAGTTTTGCCGTGTAAGCTTTAGTTCATTGTGCTTTTTTCTGCACATAATGTACCCTTCACTCATTTTTTTTTATTATTATATAATTGGGGAAGACTTGTGGAAAGTAGGTGCAGCAGTTTAGGCATGTTATCATGAGGGATGTGCCCACTGCAGGGGCAGTGCGTGATGGAGTAGCTTCGAGTTACTGCAGTTTTAAGGGAGGTAGGGTTTGATTATTTTGCCACATTTTGGATGGTGAGGTCTAGTCACTGACCTGGTGTGTCTGGTGCCAGTGGGAATTTCAAGTCGGTGTACATTGTGTTTGGTTAGTTTTGTTGGGGCTTGTTTTACAATTTGTGGTGCATTTGGGGTCATACTGATAAAGGTCTTGTATGGTGGTGTAAGCAGTTTGTCTACATGGGTATTGGTGAGTCAGCAAGATTACTATTAAAGGGGATTTGAATGCAATTTTATGTGGTTATTATTTAATTGGGCAAAAAACGGGCTGCAATATGTCGTGAGGGTATGCTATTACCTTTGCATGGTTTCATGTGGCAATGGGCTTAGCATTTGCTTGTTTAGTTGGGATATGGATTCTGAGAGTAATTAAAAACATTCTTACTGGTTTGCTAGTTGGGTAACAAGAGTGTGGGTATTTTAAGCTTTGAGTTTGTGGTTGTTTTAGCATTGGAAAGGGATTGATGGTTTATTTTAGCTGTTTAGGTAACTGAATATTTTTGATGGTGATGGGGATTTAGCGGTGATAGCATGGAGACAGTCTGGTTAGGCAAGGCGGGGTACACCAAATGATGTTTGGCTTTATGTGTTTAATGGGGTTTAGGCTGCGGGAAATTTGGCAGTGATAGGGGGCACAGCCTGGTCAGGCAAGTGGGTAGAGAAGAGGGGCAGGTTTGCTCTCTCCTGTTCCCCCTCTGGTGTTGGATGCAATTCAATAAGTTGGGAAGGAAAGTGAGCAGTTGCTCTGTTGGATAAGTTAATAAACACTGCCCTTATGGTTATTTTATGTTTGTGAGCGGGGTAATGCTGTCTTGTTAGTACAAAGATAAGTGAGCAAGTGGGGGACACTGCTTATGAAGGGTGAGTGGTTACGCTGCTCTTATGGTTATTTTATGTTTTCTTTCCTGGATGTTATTATCACCTGTGTCATGGTTTTGGTTGACATTTATAATTACTGGTTAACAATCATGTTTATGGAAGTTTAATAAAGGTCGTCAAATGCAATTCGGTGTTGTGTGTTTATTGAAGTGGGCCAGGACACAATGAATCTGCAGATATTTTTCTCAGCAGTCTGCATTTTGTCAGTATTGCACTCTGAATGCATAACAAGAAAAGGGGGCCATACTCAAGTTTGGGTATTACAATATTTTTAGCACTGGCACTGAGACCAGCAGGTGAAAGCAGATGACTGAACTTGTAACATAATTTTAACAGAGAAAGGAACTTTATCAGTTACAAAATCTGTGCATGTGTGGTGAAAGGAAAGGAAAGGAAAAAGAAAAGAAAAGGGAAGGAAAGGAAAGGAAAAGAAATGAAAGGGAAGGAAAGGAAAGGAAAGGAAGGGAAAAGAAATGAAAGGGAAGGAAAGGAAAGAAAAGAAAAGGAAAGGAAAGGAAAGGAAAGGAAGCATTCATCCTAGGTACTTCTGTTCAGTAACATTATATATTATTTTCCCATTATGATCTACTAAGAGAGTAAGAGGATCGTAGAATAATTTCTCAGTTGAGGCAGAGCAGAGACAATCACATCGGTTTTCTTGTGGTTAATTAGTAGTTAGTTATGGAACAGGTAGATAATTGCTTGACTGTTTCCTGTAACTTGATTTGCAGGTCGTAGTGGCTACCACTGAATTGCAGGAGCAGTATGTTATTTGCATACATTAATTTAAGATGTGGTAATTCTAGGGGGAGATGATTACCAAAGAAAAGAGAAGAGGCACAGACCCTAGCACAGACCACTGTGGTACACTTATATTACGTTTACAAGCATAATGGAAAGACTTATTATTGAACTTAACTTAGAAACATATAACTTTTCCCTGGCATAACCCAGTACAGATTTGTCAAATTCATATCTTGTAGGTTAAACCCTGTAATTGTTTAGAGAGTGGGATCACCACCATAGATGAAGGTTTATCTGTCATTGCAGTTACCTTAATCTAGTTAAAATATTCAGCACTATACACCATGTGAGAATCATACATCATCTCAGACACCTGGAATAACTTGGGTCCACAATTGGCTAAAAGATCATGCATAACAGATAATAGCATAGGGACACCTATCCTCACCATACCCTTTCACCTGTGAAGTCCCTCAAGGCTCTGTTCTGTTGTTTGACTTCTTTTTCTCGGATGTCTGAACTGACTGTATTGTCTGGCTCACCAAATATTCAGATCATCATAGAATTAGAAGGATTGTCCTTGACCCCTGATATAACCTCCCTTCAAAGAACACCTAGCAATAGACATAAACTGCATAGTAGAAATTACTTTGCTTTCAGTGTTAAAAAAAAGTATAGTTCTGGCATTTGAAAAGAAAACCTGTTTTATACACTGTTGATGGGCAATAGCTAAAAGCTGAAAAAATAGTAAGAGATTGTAGCTTCCTTAAAAATTATGAACTTTCCTTTGATACTTAGCTAGCTGCTACTATCCATAAAGCATATGGAGTTATCACCTGATCCTCTGCAGAATTAACAGCCATGCCAGAGAAGTAATTGCAACCCCTTATAACACTTAAATCAGATTAGTTATAGAATAATGTACCCTGTAATCTAACTTACTCCAACAACACATATAGTACAGATGGCAAGTAAGATTATTCCTCAAAATCAAAAGTCTTCAAGACTTGTATTATAATTAAACTGTAAAATAAGTCTGTCTCTTCTTTGCATGTTATTGTCTTCCAGAAGGACACCTGCATCTGACATTCAAAACACTAAAAGATCTCTTACTATTTGAAACTCATTACTTAGACTGTCCTCAAATGACCTGCGTACAAGAGAGCACTTAACCTCAGTGAAAATTAATACTGACAATACCATATGTGACAACTTCAGAAATCAAACACTTAAATGACATTGGAATAGAGTTCACCTCTCAATTAAAATCAACCCATCAAGTCTCACCTTAAACAAGGAACTGGATGACTATGTGAGCACCAACAAGTTCTAGTATGTGATTCAGCATATCAAGATCCTTGATGGCCAATAGGACTTGAGGATTTTCATTAATCCTATGAAACTAGGGTCATAGAAGGATGTCAGTTTTCATTAAAATGCATCTACTTCTTCAATACCAATTCCTCCTACTTCTTAAATAATTTCCTTTCCATCTAAATTTTGATGATATATATATATATATATATATATATATATATATATATATATATATATATATATATATATATATATATAAGATATAAACTGGATCCAAATACCACAATTGTGTCTGCATGTTTTATTTAACATTTGTTTACCAGGAAAGTGTGACTGAAACAGTCCATTTTCAGTGGAGGCCCAAGGAGAAACACTGCAGATGCATGACTTTAGAATGTGGGAGGAAACTGGAGCATCCAATGGGAACCTACCCAAATGCAGGGAGGACATGCAGACTCCACACAGAAGGCACCCCAGCTGAGAATTGAACCAGAGAACATCTTGCTGTGAGGCGACAATGCTAAGTGCTGCACCACTGCGCCATCCTGTTGAAGTATGTCCATGCGAAATACATCTTAATTGTGTCGGATGACTCACTTCAGCACAAAAAGATGCAATAGGAGCAGACTCAGGGTTATATGCTAGTATTTATCAATAATTTAAAAATATGCTTCCTTTTAAAATAATGGTATTGTCTAATGTCTGTATTCTCTGATAGCACTACAGGAAAAAACATGTTTTTCCCATGATGGGGAGAGACACTTATTCACTTACGATAGCTGCATTGTCATGATCCCGTAACTCTATTCATCACAATTACTGTATCAATTACCCACTATCTAGTGTATTGCTATAATAACCCCTAAAAATATTTCAGTTGTCATGGCAGAATAATTTAGTCTTAAAACATTTAAGGCAGTGCATTACTTTTCCTGAGGCATGACACAATTAATCTTTCAACATTTCAGTTATCTAAAGGTAATAATAACTATAAATAATCAAAGAAATATTTTGCTGGATGCAAAGTCAGACTATTACTATAACAATGAATTAGCAATCGAGTGAGGAAGTCAAGTTCCTCAGACACTAACTTTCACTGACATACAAGATGCCAACGTACTTGTGCTTCATGGTTGTAAAACTGGAACTGGAACTGGAATGCGGTTTGCTAAGTGAAATGAACACAAAAAAGGGGCAGCTACTCCTTAACCACTTAGAAGATCTCACATGAATTAACAGTCTCACAAACAAACCCTGACTTTAGAATTACAGCATTATAGAGGAACTCCATGTAACCAGAACCATAATGCAAGACGAAAATGACTGTGAATGTGTATCTTATTCTGGGATGTTTAATCTGTGCAGTATATTCAATAATTAATGTAAAGAATAAGTACATGGATTATTTGCAATAGTGCCATTTAATGCCAGTGAGTTCAGCTGAGGCTTAAACACTGTTGCCTGTTGATGGAAAATACACAAAAAGTATGTGAAAATGGATTATTTATATTCAGGGCATTAAATGAAGTTGTGATGTTGGGGATTTCACTCAGCCTAAATGTAACTTCCTTCATTCTGTTGAAGTACAGATGCGCAATTGAAAAGCATATTTTAGGGATCTACATATATTGTCCTTTCACTCTTGTGTAGCGTATCCTGGCTAACATGGCGTTTCCTTCCATTACCAGGTGGAACATTGTACTGAAATGGACTTCATATGCACTAATCCCAAGTCTTTGTGACCATTAAGATATTACTAATCAAAACTGACTTTTATTTTTCTGTCTAAAGGTGAGCTAAGTAATCAGGACAAGAGTAATGCCAAGTCCTGTGTCTAGATGGATTTCAATGAAATTTGTGTCTTGTTGTCAAAAACCACAGATCACATACATATCTTATTCAAACATTTTTGTGTTCCAGTTAGTGAACCATTTATATACAGTTCTATTCTGACTACAACCACTGAAGGGCTGATGTAATAAAGTGGTTGAGCATCAGACTTCAAAATATAGATGTGTGAGTTTGAAGGCTGCAGGTTCAAACTTTTTTTTTTACTTTGGCCAACAGCACAGAGCACTATGTCTATGAGCTGTTAATAAGCTGATTCCTGTGGTACGGGGTTTGATTCCTTTAGCCTTCACTTGCCTATTGTGTGACATTGAGCAAGTAATTTAACCAAACTGTGCTTTGGGGCAATTGGGCTAGACTACTCAATGGTCTTCTGGAGTGCACATATAGAAACTACCTATGAAGCTAAGAAAAAAAACTATTTAAGTATTCAAATAAATGGCCCAGAGGGAAAAAGGCCTGACTGCAAAAAGCTAATGTGGGAAAGCAAAAGTGAGCAGCCAATGATTATTCACAAATCATGAGGTGGAGGTTAAGGAGGCTGCCAGATTCACTGTGAGAATCTCACATTCATTAGAGAGAGAGAGGTCTATAGTATGGATCACATGGCTAAATGGTTTATTTATGGTTTTGCTAAGCTGCCTTTGTGATACAGCATTCATAGCAAGGGTGTGGGACCATATTTGCACCCAGTCAGAGGAATAGCAGAACATCACATATGTGAGTATTCATCCCAGCTCCCAGGGAATAGGCCATTGCCAGGAAATGGAAAGACATTCCCCCCTACTTGCTGGATGACAGCTGTGCCACCACAGGCTCTCACCCTATGATGGGAACAGAGGGAATGATTGTGGAGGTGGTTAGATGTTCAGTAGGCTTAGGGGGAAAATACCAGAAAACATATTTTAAACAGTCTGGTTTCTGATGCTGACTTCACAACACAGCTTTAACACCATCTAACTTTTCAATTCTTAAAGCATTTACTTTCTGAGTAACCATGTGTCAAGAAAGATTTTTCTGCTAGTTGTCCTTAGTCTTCATGGCTTAGTTTTTCCTTTTCTGTGAAATTCAGAACTAATATAATTAGATTGTTTACAAAAATGATTATGGAAAATAATAGCATATTGGCATTCATCTCACAAAAATATAATGATGTGTTACTGCAGCTTTTCATCCAAAACCCCAAATAAAGATAAGCAACAGGCCACATATATTTAACATTTTAATGCTATAATCTGAAACTAGGGTACTGAATTTTGATTGCAAATCTTGCTAAGAACCAGAATAAAAATAATCCTATATTTCTGTTACCATATTTAAAACGTGGAAATCACACAAGTGGGTGAATGATTTTGTTTTGTTACTGCTGGCTTACATATAAGGTTAGCATGACAGCTGTATATTCACAGTAAAACATAAAAGCAGGATAAAGTGTTGTAGTTCTGAAGATGTAATCAATGCTCTAACTTTCTTCTGAAGAAGCTCAGAAGAGCTGTCTGGGATTCATGGACACATTGCATAACATACATTGTGTGGTTGTATGAGAGTCGGCCATTTGCATACTGGTATTTCCTGGTAACGAAATTCAGTTATATGATGCTCTGCAGTACAGAGACAATGAATATGCTACAAAATATATAAGAAAGTGTCCAGATAATTACATTCAAATAAAACTGTGTAGGGAAATGATGTCTTAATGATATGAAAATGTATACAAGATGAGAACATAGCCATGATTTGTAGTCATATTTGAGGGAATTATGCACTAATGTACTTCTGATTCTAAAGAGACAAAGCTTGGCAGAAATTTTACAGTCTTGTTAGGCACTGCACCGTTAGTTATGTAGCAGCATATTTTAGCAATTGATGTCACATCTTCTGCCAGTAAGTATAGTGCTAAAGAGAACATAATCATCATCAGTTAACATAGCATGATTTAACCAGTCAGGAAATAAACAATCACTTTAGTGTAGATCAGGAGCTTGCATGGGCCTTGGGTGACAATTTTTACTAACATAAAGAACCATTAAGAATGTGTAGTTTTTCCATATATATGAAAACTAAGGTGGATATAGCACTTTCTAGTTTAACTAGAGGGACCTTTCAGATACTGACAGAGGGTATGGTGGGTATTTATCATGCGTCTCTTTGTAGATTACTTAGCAAGGTCCTTTATATAATGCTATTACATGTAGAGGGGAAAATATATGTTTTCCTAGCATCCCCATGAAACAGCTAACTCCATCTATGTCTTCTAGGCCATCATCTATCCCCTGAGGTTCAGGATGCCATAACTTATACACATGAAGCAATAACAGCTCTATTTGTTACACAGTCAGAAAGGTTTGTTAAAAAGAAGGGCTACTATTCCGTGAACTGACAGGTAATATGTATTGCTCATAGGATCATAACCAAAGTATCAGTAAAACATCCAGGTAGCTTGCTTGTTTGATGCAAAATGGCACCTCTTAAACACCTCCCACTGGATGATGCTGTGACATATTTTAACTCTAAATTCCTATCTATTCTTGACACACATGCTCCCACAAGGTCCATCAGACTTTCCTTAAGAGCCGCCCCTTGGATAACAAAGGACATAAGGCAAAAGATTATCCTGAAAAATAAACTCTGGTCCAAATACCGCAGTACTAAAGATCCCACAGACCATCTCAACTTTAAACAAATTAGAAACATTACAAAAAAAGCAGTAATTCTGGATAAAAGAAACTACTACTGCCATTTGCAACAGGCTAACCTGCATAACCCACAAAAGTTCTGGGCAGGAATAAATAATCTCATGAAGCCTGGCCAATTGGACACTCCAAGCCCAGCAGGCACCTCCCAATATAACCCCAAACACACTGCCAATGCCTTTAACACCTTCTTTACTGAAACTGTCCAGTCTCTTTCCAATCAACTCTCCCCTGATATTTCCAGTCTTTCCTCCTCCTCTAACACTTCCATTCCCACATTTCAACTTCAACATGTTCCCTCTGCACTAATTCGTTCTCTGCTACAAAAACTTAAACCATCCTCTCCACCTGCGGACCATCTACCTGCTATGTATCTAAAAGTTGCTGCTAATGCACTGACCTATCCCATCTCCATCCTGATTAACAGAACCATTGAAGAAGGCTACATTCCTTCTCTCTGGAAAATATATCATGTTATTCCCCTTCATAAAGGAGGAAAATCAACTGAACTCTCTAACTACCGACCCATAGCCTTGCTCTCTCCTCTTGCTAAAATCAAGGAAAAATGTGTCCAAAAGCAACTTCTGAAACACCTGTTAACTAACAATCTGCTAGCTAACTGTCAACATGGTTTTAGACCCTACCATAGCACCACCTCTGCCCTCCTCTCCTTCACAGACTGCATCAATAAAAATAGGAACAATAATACCCTTAGCTCTGCTATATTTATTGACCTATCCAAAGCCTTTGATATGGTCAATCACGAAATCTTGTTACACTTACTTAAATCATTTGCACTTGACACAAGCTCAATTAAATGGTTCCACTCTTACCTGGACAGCAGAAAACAGGCAATGAAGTGGCAAAATAACTTATCCAACCACCTCCCCATTACTCTAGGAGTTCCCCAGGGCTCAATTCTTGGCCCTCTCCTCTTTTCAATTTTCATTAATGATCTCCATACTCATATTTCTCCTGCCACCTGTATACAATATGCAGATGATTCCACTTTAATCTGTTCTGCCTCATCCCCCTCTGTACTGCACTCTCTCACCCAAAAGACTTTTGAAACCGTAGAATTTTGGTTCCTCAAACGATGCTTAATTTTGAACCCCAAAAAAAACAAATTATTACTCTTTTCACCAACCCGAAAATCCTCTCCACTGAATTTCTGTGTCACATCAACTAATGGCACAAACATATCACCCGATCCATCTACCAAACTTCTCAGAGTTGAAATAGACAACAATCTGACCTTTGACACACACATCAACAATACTATAAAATTAGTAAACAGAAAACTAGGCTCCCTCTATAGAATTAAACCATTCCTTACTCCACATGCCAGAACTTCCATTGCCCAGACCCATCTTATCTCCACTCTCCTGTACGCCTCTCCCATCTACACTTCAGTGTCCAAAGCTAACCTCAGCAAACTGTCTGCTGCCTACAACAATATTGCCAGATTTGCCACTAATTCTACTTTTAGAACTCACCACTGCCAAAACTTAAGGCAACTATGATGGCTAGAGCTACAAAACCAAATTCTATTTCAACAGATCTCCTTAGCCCACAAAATCCTTTACAAACCCATAAACACACCCATTCTCACATCACTTATCACTCCATACTGCAATCTTAAAAGCCTTCGCTCCTCCGACAAACTACTTATATCAACTAGTAAACCCAATAACTCAGCTGGCAAATCCTTGTTCTCCAACACAGTAGGAAAAACCTGGAATACTCTTCCTCACAATCTCACAGCAATCTCCTCTTCCCTGCTTCAAATCCCAACTCAAAACACACCTCAAAACCCACTGGCTCTGCCCCTGTAGCAACCCTGACTAGATTACCTTGGTATCTAGGTACTCTCAACTTCTCTGCTGTAAATAACTACCTTTCCTCAGGTATCTAGGTACTAGAAACATTTCTTTACATTTTCTTTCTTTTTTACTTTCTCTAGCTCTAGAAACTCCTAACAAAATACACTCGCTATTTTTCTCAACTTCTGCCTTTTAATATCTAATGATTTTGACATATATATTATAACCATGTCTAATGTTTTACCTGATATTACAAATGCTTGCATGTGGAGCTTTTCTTCCCAGGCCTCTGCTGAAAATGGACATAAATCCAGTTGGACCAGCCCGGTCAACAAATGTAAAATAAAAATAAAATAAAATAAATAAAATAAAATAAAATACATCTACGTATGTGGCTAACATTAATGCAAACAATTATATTTATAGATTATCCAGCTGTATTGCCCCCCCCTCATGTATTGTTGCTCTCTCTCACTCACATACATGCACACACATGCATACACACAGCCAGCATAGATGGCACATCTACAACATTATACAATGAAAGGGAGGTTAAACAGCACAACAAAGCAGCTGCTTAACAAACCCACAGATAGCAACAGGTGCAGTACAGGGCAAATAAGGCAAAACAGTGACATCTAGTCAAGAACTGCGGGCCTGACAAGCACACAGTAATAGTGTAATGGTATACAAAATAAACATGATACATGTAGTGTTAATATCAGGCCATACCAGTTAGTGAATGATCAAGTCATGCTGTGTGTCAGTCCTTCTCACATGCATCACATGGAAAAGAGGATGGAGTTGGTCACAGTCATTAGGATGTGCACATTAAGTTAGGGACAAAATAACAGGTAGCTGTCTACACACACACACACACACACACACACACACACACACACACACACACACACACATTGGATGGGGAAAGCAAGTCATAGGAGTCATAGGGGATGTTTTGAAGTGTTGTGTACAATTTTCTCCTAATGTGTGCTGAGAATACCAACACATAACTATGATGTGGGACTACTTGCTGGTTTGCTATTCTAGGATTTAGAGTCCTTCCCAGGCAGGGATGGTGTGCAACTGCTGGTTCATAACTTAAAGGGAGACTATTCATAGGAAGTCCTTCTAATGCAGGTGGGATGATCAACTAAGAAAAGGTTGGCAGACTGTGATCTTCCAAAACATACTGTACCCTGAAATCAAACAACATCACCGGTGTGGTCAGTGATGATGACACTGGAAAACCACTGTCTGTAGGTGGAGACTGAAGTAAGTCTTATAAGGTGAATCAATTCTCTGCCACTGAGCTCCTCTGCAGATAGTTTGCTGTAGTCATATAGTGGTTAGTACTCTGCGTTGTGGACACAGCAACCTTGATTCAAATCTGAGTCAGGGCAATGTATAATGTAGTGGGGAGGGTCACTTTAACAGGCATATCCAACAACTGGAATGCCCACAGAGGTTCCATTGTATTATTGTTATTATGTAAGAAGCCCAGAATTTCTGGACAGAAAATATACAAAAAGATTAAGGAGAAACTGCATAAAAGAAAAATACTACCACAAGAAAAACCGTCAAAAGCTTCAAATAAAAATTTATGTTCGTTAATACAACAGATTTATTACAAACATTATATAGACCAAGAAATCTTGTTCCATTTGGCAAAAGAAGCAACTGAAGAAGTGCAAAAATATAAAGAACAAAATCTAGAGATTTTTGAAAGATGTAAAAAAGAAATATGGACATGGGAAAGAAAGAGAGTTCTGATATGGTGCAATATTTATGCAAAGGAAAAAGCCAAATTAAACAACAACAAAAAAGGCAGCCCCAAAGATACTCAAAGAGAAATAGAGGCAAAGGCATCCAGATATGGAAAATTTCACAATAAAAAAAATAAGATCACAAAGAGGAAATGTAGAACAGAAGATTAGTAAAGTAGAAGTTAAAAAAATATAGAAGTCGAAGTTATGGAATACTTGCAAAGTGAAGGATTTAGTGCAGAAAGTCTAACACAGGTTATGTCACAGCAAGATGAATCAATGAGTACCCAAAGTAAGGAGAGACATCTGAAGAAGAAATATGGACATAGGAAAGAAGAAGAGATTTAATATGGTGTAATATTTATAGAAAGGAGAAACCTAAACTAATCAGTACAAAAAGAGCAGCACCAAAGATATTTGAAGAGAAATATAGACAAAGGCATCTGGCTATGGAAAAGTTTATAATACAAAATATAAGAAAACAAGGAGGAAAAGTAGAAAATAGGATTAGTAATGGAGAAGTTAAAGAAATAGAAAGTGAGGTTATGAATTACCTGCAAAGTGAAGGATTCAGTGTAGAAAATCTAACTCTGAAAACATCACAGCAAGCTAGTGCAATGGATCCCCAAATTAAGGCAAAACCATTGGAGGACGAAACAACTGATCAGTTGTTAGATGAAGATACTTTGGAGCCTTTCATAGGAAACCAGTATAAGCATTTAGATGGAGTTGCACAGCAAGGGGAGAAACAGGAAACTGTGGCCAGTTAATTCCAATATGAAAGATTGACGGATGGCACAGGATGAAACCAAAGAGAATGTGGCAAAGGAAGATTCTGTGGAATTGTCTATAGAATGCCGAAAGGAAATAGAGAACAAAGAATATGCCCTATGTTTAGAAGAAAATGATGTAAGAGAACAGCTGTACAATTTAATAGAGATGGACAGACATGTTAAAATCAATGAAAGAAATATACTACAGAAATTCAATAAAATCCAAAAAGTTAGAAGTCTGATAAAACAAATAAACACAGTGATTAGGACTGTCCATAGACATTCAAGTGATATAACAGCAGTAAATAGGATATATTACTGTGCAGCTAAATTTATTTATTAATTTTACTTATTTGACATTTGTTTGCCGGGAAAGTCCGACTGGGTATGAGCCCATTTTCAGCGGAGACCCAGGGAGAAAAGCTTCACAGTACACATAAAGAGAATTATATTGAACAATGCTTACAAATATTGAGACAATAAAGTAGTATAATATGTGAAATGCAAAATAAGCAAAATATAAAGGCAAGCAATAAAGTTGACCATACATTATATACAACGTAATAAGCAAAATATAAAGGCAAGTAATATAGTTGACCATACATTATATAAAAGGTAGGAAGAGAGTTCCTAACGTGCATGTTGTAAAAGCCATATACTTTTTCTGGCAGGAGAACTAGATAATAAATTTCAGTCAAATTCTGGGACAGAGAAAGGTTAGTTTAAATAAAGAAAGAAAGGACAATAGAATCTTAGGCAATTAAAGTGAGGTGAGGCTAGAACGTAGGCAAGGCAGGAAAGGAAGTAGGATACAGCAAGAGAAAGTCTATTAAGAGTGGGGAAGAAGGGAACAGAAGAGGACTAAGATGGCAAGGATCATGGGCAGATCCAATTATTGGTTAGATGTTCTTTCAGTCTAGACTTGAAGGAGTAGTTGTGAGATATAAGTCTGATAACTTCTGGAATGCTATTCCATGATATGGCAACATAGTGATAGTACAGACTAACCCCATTAGATCTTTGAGGTTTGTAAATAGATAGTAGATACCTGTGACAGGGGCATAGGTCACGAGATGGAATATAGTGTTGTAGTAGTGATGATGTAGTTTGTGAAAATGAGGAGTTGTACAGTAATTTGTGAGCTAATGTTAGATGATTAAAGGTGAGAAGGTGGGGGTAGTTCAAGCCAATTTAGGGACTTGAGAGCATAGCAATGGTAAGAGTAGTGGGCCTGCCCCGAGACAAATTTAGCTACTTTATTATAACATTGACTAAGTTTTGCTTTGAGGGAAGAGTGAGGATTAGTTAGGATAGGTGAAGCGTATAGAAGGGAGGATAAGAGATAGGTAGTGGCAAGAGTTACTCTGGACATACCCAATTTTTGATTATTTTTTTATGATGTTGCTGATATGTAGGTCAAACTTAACATTGGTTGTCAATAGTTACACCTAACAGTTTTGTATGTGACACTCGATTAATTAAAGTATTGTTCCAAGACGTAGTAGCAAAGTTAGAGGCATCTGAAGAAAAGTGTTTTGGTAAAAATAGTAGAAGTGTAGTTTTTTTTGGTTTAAGTGGTAAATGGTTGTTGGTGAGCCAAAACTCATTAGAATTGAACACTTCTTGCATTAAACTCTGTAGATGAGAGAGAGTCCTGGCAGAGCAGATTAATGTAGAGTCATCAGCATATTGAATTAGGTTGGCTTGTTTGCTGGCAGTATTAAGATGGTTAATAAAAATGTTGAAGAGAAGTGGACCTAGGATTGAGCCTTGGGGAACCCCAGTGCTAACAGGTGAAGTTAGCGTTTCATTTGTCAGATTGATTTCCGTTAGAGAGATAGCTAGTGAAGCAAGCATTGTAAGGATTTTTTGGTCAAGCCCAGAAGACACAGCTGGGATAACAGTTGGGGGTGGGAGTCAGTATCAAAGGCTTTGGATAGATCTAAGAACAGAGAAGAGACAAAGTTTCCTGAGTCACGAGCTTTGTTGACAGTGTCAGTAAAGGATAGTAGAGCAGTGATAGTGCTGTGTGCTGGTCTGAATCCATGTTAGATGGGAGAGAGAAGATTATTGTTAAGGAGGTATTGAAGAAGTTACTTATGGATACATTTTTCTAGAATTTTTGATAGTGGTGAAAGAATAGCAATTGGCCTGTAGTTAAAGATTTCTGTGGAGGTGCCACCTTTGTGGAGAGGAAGGATGAAGGAATTTTCCACAGTGAGGGGACATAAGACTCCTTGATGGATCTATTAATGATTATTGAGACAGGTTAGGTAACTGAGTCAGCAGACATTTTTAAAACTTTAGAAAACAAGTATGGTAAGCAACCAATAACACGAAAAGCAGACCGGACCCCTGTAGCTCGAACAGACCACACCAGGAACTCCTGTAATGTCCCAATGTAAATAATGAAGAACTTAATGACACCAGAAAAGCTGATTTGCATACATTCCATAAAATAATGAATAAATACATAATATAATGTACCTATACCTAGGTTTATACTCAATAATTTATACTAAAAAACTATTAAAAAACTAGTGGTAATGAAAGTTACTAGTTGTAATAAGGAGTAATATAAAAAACTAATATGTGTGAATATTTAAAACTGTTCAAACATGAACAATAATATGATGATATCATATCAATTATAAAGTAATACCATATATTATGTATTTATTCATTATGTTTGGAGATGTAATCTGTTTCAACAGGTTCTGAAGAAGTCTGAAACCTCGTTTCATTAAATAAACTGGTGCCAGAAGTTCTTCATTATTTACATTGACTGGTGGTGGTATTTTTAAAACTTTGTTAGGAAGACTGTCTGCAGAGGAGGAACATGATCTGAGCTTGCACAGAAGATATTTGATAAAGGAAGTAGAAACCGGTTGAATGGAAAATGTGGAGTGACAGGTAATAGGAGGCTAAGAGAGGGTAGAGGGAGATGAAGGAAATTTGTTAGTAATGGAAGCTATGCTATTAATGAAGTAAGAGTTAAACTGAGTTACTATGTCAGGGGAGGTGCTAAATTAGGATGGTTGGGGGGAGTTACTAACACAGTATGGTTGGGGGAGGACTGACTTCCTGGTTTAGGATTTTTTTGATAGTGTGCCAGAAGGTGTTTGGACTGGATTTGTGCTGATCTTGTGGCTTTGCATAGAACTTTTTTTTTTTGTCTAAATTAACCTGTTTCTTTACAAGGTTATGCAGTGCTTTGAAATGCTGTAAATTACTGTGAGCCTTATGTTTTAGGTAAGTTGTCCAAGCCTTGTCTCTTTTTTGCATGAGTAATCTGGTATAGACAGAAAGCCAAGGAGTATAGCTGGTTTTGACTCTTTTCCTTCTGGTGGAAGCTAAACTGTAAACATTTTTTAGGAATGTAGAATTAAATTGTTTAACTGCATCCTCTAGTGGTAACTATTTAAGGAAGCACTAATTGATGGAGTTTAGTAAATTTATAAAGGCCTGCTGGTCAAAGTTGGACAGGTTTCATACTGCCTTGTGGTTATGCTGTCTACACGAATGTGAAACAAGTCTAGTTGTATGGATGGGGTGGTGGTCACTAATAGAGGCTGGAAGTGTTTTGGACTGAGAGAAATTGTTAGGATGGGAGACCAAAATCCAATCGATTATTAATCTGTTTTGGTTAGTGGCACGGGTAAAGGTTGGGTGAGTAATTAGTTGAGAAAAATCCAAATAGGTTTATGCTATCTGTGGGAAATTGTAAGTTAAGTTTCTGCAAGTCAATGTTAACATCACCTAACATTACTGTTTCTAGAGAGATATTTTGTGATGCCCATGATAGGATACTTTCCAGATTTGATAAGTTATTGCCAGGGGGTATGTATAAAGTTTTAATGCAGAGACTTTTATTATTGTTTAATTTAAGGTAGGTGATCAATAGTTCAGCTTTGTCAAAGGAGGGTATGGATTGGTTGTGAGGGGTTAGGGAAATAGAATCAGGATATAGTACTAAAACACCACCTCCTTTTCTTTTAAGTCGGTCAGCTCTGAACATATTAAAGCCTGGGGGAAGTACTTTGGTATCCTTTATGTGTGGTTTAAGCCAGTTTTCAGTGATTACTAGAATATCAGTAGATTGTGCAGTCATCCAAGCATGCAACTCAGAAATTTTCTTGCACATGCTATGTGCATTTACTAAGATAAATTTAACCATATTTTGTGTACTTGGAATATGGGTTGAAGATGTGGATTGTGAGGTGTTGGGACCGGGGTTAGGGTGTATGTTACCAAAGAGCAGGAGGAATTTCAAGATTATGTAGTAAAGGCAGGATTTCATTTTAGTTAAACTGTCAGTACATGTAATGTTAAACAGGTACAGCTGCATCTGAAACAGTTTGGTTTAAAGAACAGAATATCTGTGTGAAAATGATGAGAAGTGATGACTAGGGGGTAGTGAAGTCTGTTATTGATGTAAGAGGTAGTGTCTGTAGGAGAGCATAGAACAAGTTTGATAGGGACCAGATATGATAACAGTGAAGAGAAGCAGAAGAGCATTAGTGATAGGAGAGTAAGGAGAATCATTCTAGATTAGGGATTATTAGAGAGTTAATCAGAAGCTATGAACCAATTTGTTCTTCCTTTCCTAACTTACAGTTTTGGAGTGACTGATTGGCCCCAATAGGTGTTGAATAGTTTGGACAAGAAAACAAGAATGATGCTTCATACTCAAATGATTTATAAAAATCAGTGCATACATCAGTGAGATGGTCCTCATTTGTGTATGTCTCAGGACTTGTTTTATAGTATACTAAGGAATTATACAGCTTCAACTAAAGCAGTTGCTAAATTGCAGGCCTTTTTTCTAAGAATCTTTGTGTAGTCCAAGATGTATTGACAGTTCCTCCCCCTACACCTTGGTAAATGTGCTGATACTTTACAAGAATTACAAAAAAATATTTTCTCACTTTTCTCTAAATGTCACAGACAATTTTGATACTATTCAAGTCATCTTAAAATGTAAAGTAGTATAAGCAACAAACATTTACAGTTTAAAGCTTAGCCTTTCAATACTGTGATGCTACTTATATAAATTTGTTAAAAGAGGTGATGACTACCTTTGAAACACTGATCTAATTGCTCTGTTTGGCTATGAAATGCATGGCTACATAAGAAGCAGCTGTGAATCAGTTTAAGTTCTCTTCCTTACTGCAACAAAGACAATGGAAAACAGTTTCACACCTCTCTGTCTTGTTTATAGCAGCCGAAACTCCTGACTACAAATTTCTCTGTCTGTGGTATGTCATGCAGGTGTAGACAAGTTCCACTGCAACTTATGTGAGACGTTAAGGGGGTGGGTGGTCTTTCCCTTCCTTTGATACCAAAGTGAGGAAATGAAAGATTTATAAAGTACAAGCAAATCTCAGGTACCTACTAAGTACTGGAATCATATTGTAGGAAGAAAAGCAGCCTAAGAGTAGAGTTAAACTGTAGGAGAAGGTGGAGTTTTCCTTTAAAACAGTTATTTCGCTGTTGTAATGTATGATTGCAGCCCATTGTCACATTTATGTAATGAATCACCATCTGCAAGATGGTCCTATAAAAGATGGACAGTGCACTCACTTTCCAACAGGTGCCATCACATTTTCAGCAAGGATGAAATTGTCTAGCCTCTGCCGCTCAGCTTGTCGTCTGGACGTGTGGTGATTGTTGAGCACATGACACAAACAATAGACTGTATACTACTGGGACTGTTGCAATGACAGATACTGATAAAAGAGTAACATAGTTGCAATATGCTCTAATTAAGAGTCAGCCATGGATGTATGGTCATATTTCTCAATAAGTTATTGCAATAAATCTGGACACAGCCTAAAACAATGGGGATAGGGGGACAAAGGCTCAGAAATAGAGACAGACTTAAAAAAATTGCTATTATAAATTTAGAAATTTGCTAGAATAATAGGATATCTGTTAGCATGCATTTTATGAAGGATATGACATCTGAAACTCAAATGAATGTCATTATTTAGTGACTTAAATCCTCAGTGATTTGCCAGAAAACTACAATTTTTATCAGGAACAGACCAAAAATATGAAGCAAAAATCTGAACATTCTGCGAAAATGTGGATAGCTGAGCAGTACGGTATGGTGTCCTATATTTGTATGGACAGATCTGGAAATTCATACTGCAGGTATAGTTGCCACACATTGGTACATATGCATTCCCAACAGGACTCATCCATTTGTTTAGGACCATGAGGTATTTACAAGATAAGAAAGTCATCCTTGCTGTCAACATAAGGGAACACTTTGGGAAATGCCTATGACATGGCCCTATCACAGCACAGTGCTGTATACACATAGGTCATCTGTACCCACCACCCTATGCCACCACAAAGATTACACAGACCATATTTTTACCATAAGTATTGACAGACATATACAAAGACAGGGTTTTGTGATATTGTGAGCTACCTTTTTGCCTCTATAACCTACTTACAATACATAAATGCAGGTGCATATATTATTATTGTTAGCCTTTTGCAGTGTGAATTCCTGTTAAAGGGTGCACATCCTTAGGAAAGCAAACAAAACAGCTTAACACACACTTTCACTGTAGACTTTACCTCCTCAGAGATACCTATAGATCCAGAAGATGCTGCCATTTATCCTAATACTGCAATCCAAATATCCAGTATAGCTGCCCAAATGTGTATAATTTAGCATGCAAACTGGTGGCATCTGTTCCCAAAATACACTGGAAAATTAGGTCATGTTGCATGAATAGCTATAAATCACATTGTTTTGCTGACATACATCTGGAACACAATGTACAGCTTCTTACCTCTGCTCTATGAACAGATTAGAAAACCATAATTAGCATGAGGCAAAGGAGGTGGCTGGCCCTAGTACAAGCTGTTAAAGGGTATGAGTACAATGCCAGCATTCACTTAGGAAACCATGGGTGATGCTTCCTAACAGAATGCTGATACTAGTTAGGATCACAGTGTGATAGTAACTTATTTTATTCTATTTTAATTTATTTTCCCTTCAGCTTCAGGAAAATATTTTTATTGTGTTTTTTTTTCATCCTCAAATTTAGGATGAGGATGTTGTCAGTCTAGGGAACCAGGTGATTTAGTTATGGCTCTGATCTTATGCAGAAGATCTGTGCCAGCACATGCATCATGCTACTTTACAGCTTTAGGTTGTGCTACCCATGATTTAGTAAACAAGCTGTAAATATGATTCACAGACTTCCATTTTATGTTTCATATATATATATGGTTCATATTAAGCTAACTGCCCTTGCAAGCCATTTTAAGCCTAGCCGATTAGCCCTTGTGAGACTCAAGCACTGTACCTTGTGTTTGTAAGGCAAACATCTTAACCATTAGGCCATCCTCCTCCCCCTCATGAAAGTAACAATATCTTCAGAGAAGATTCTGGAGACTATGGTTTCTTCAGATAGTGCTTGCCAGATAGTCCCTATGTGTTGCAGAAAGGGAAGCAAGATTATGCTTTATCTCTTCTCAACATTCAGGGAATACCCACATTGCAGTCAAAGAAAACCAAAGACAAAAAAAGACAAACCATAGTCACTCTGAAGGCATCAATCAGTGATAAAATACTAACTTTCTCTTGTCTGGAAGCAAGTTAATGTTCATCAAACACATCGGAACAGTAAAGCTAGACTTAAAATGAATGAATAAAATTACCTGTTCATCAGATATATTTGACATATTTTAGACTGTTAAAACGCAGCATTCACTGTTTATTGCTGCACACCGGTATCTCTCCATGCAGAAAACTGATATCTGCCACGTGGAAGGCCCTCACTCTATACAGCAAAGAAAATCTTTAACCAGACCACAAAACATAGTTTTCAATAAAAATGGAGAAAAGAAACTTAAAAATTCTCTAATAAGCACCTGCTCTCAGTATACATTAACAAATATCAGCTGGTCTTTACTGATTTCTATAAACTGTTTTTTGAATGATCCTTGGAAATCAAGCCTTCTCAACTGTCATTTGCATTACATGAATCTGTTCTGCTCAAAGATTATATTCAATACAACATTTAAAACATGCAAGTAGGATTAAATAGCATATGTTACTTCATCAAAACAAATAAACTACAATAAATAAGTACATTAGAAACAGTAAAGTGAAAGAGCTGAATGTGTTTATGAGATATTTTAAGGAAAGTCTAATTGAAGAGTCATGTTCATATGAAGTCTATCTACATATATACTTACATATGTATTTATGAATGTTTCACTGTTTTCTACGTTTTTTTTTTTTTTTTTTTTAATAATGTCTTCATCAAGAAAGTGGAAAGACCTTTACTATAAACTAGTATAAAAAGTTACACATACATGTGACATATGTTCAGACTAAACATTCAAAATGTAAACAATATGGTGCATTTAAAATTGCAAAACACTCTTTGGAGATGTGTCAGCCACCTCCGATGCACTGTCAATAACTAAAAGCAGTTGACTACTCATCTCATGTTTTAATATACCCATGACCATATATCAGGTGCATCTGATGTTACCCATCATATCACATTACTTGCATACGAAATCCTATCACTAGAATATATTTCAGGTACTGGTCCTTATTGGTTGGATTGGTTGGATTTTTTTGGGCCGACTCAAAAACAAATTGTGGAACAAAAATATGATCTTTTTAACTATAGATGTTGACGACCTTTTTTCTAGCATACCCAAGGAAGAAGGGATGACTAGATTTTGTAACAGTATTCAGAAATATTCACAGTTTACCTGGGAGAAAGTGGCACTCATATTAGAATTCATAGACATTGTTTTAAATTATAATTTTATATATTTCGAAGGTGAACATTACAGGCAAATGAGAAGGGTAGCTATGGGGGCAGCTTGTGCCCCCATATATGCCAATCTCTTGTCAGCTGGGAAGAGGAACATATTTTCAATCACGTATTGTTTAAACATGTAAGCTGTTATGTGCACTTTTTCATAGGTTCATAGGTTCATAGGTTGGTACTAGGCTATCAGCCCTGAGGCCTATACAAGCCTAGCCATAACAATTCCCTGGCTATTTCTTCCCACACTATTTACTTCCCTGGACCCCTGTCTAGCAGGGCGACTGACGTGATCCACGGGGTGAATTTCATTTGTCCTATCCAATCGTCAAGGTTCCTTTTGAAGAGGGCCAAAGAGGCACTCTGCTTGACATGTATGGGCAATCTATTCCAGAGTCTGGGGAGTCTCTGGGTCAGGAACCTATCCCTCCAGCATGTTTTGTTTATTGTGATGACAAGGCTTAGATCCCTGGAGCATGTGGCTCTGAGGGATTGGGATTTCTTTAAGTGTAGCATGTCCAACAGCTCTGGGTTTGACATGGCCTTGTATGTTAAGCAGAGATCGCCTCTGAGTAGACGATATGCGACAGAGTATAGTTGGAGTTTTTTAAGGTGGTCAGCGTAGGGCATCTGCTTTAGGCCTGTGATTCTTTTAGTGAGGTATTTCTGGGGCCTTTCCAGTTGTTGCAGATGTCTTGAGAGGTACATACCAAACGGGGCGTTGCATTCTATAATAGGTCTAATGAGGGATGAGGACATTGGGACAATGACCTCCTTTTTTCTGGATGAAAAGCCCTTAGTGATGAGGTATGCTACATAGAAGGATTTCCTGACTGTTGTGACGATGTGGTTATCGAAGGTTAGACCACTGTCCACCTGTGTCCCTAAGTCTCTTATCACACTTTTGGTGTTTAGTGTACTGCCACCTATATGGTAATTCATGGGTACATGTTTTTTCCCAAAGGGGATAACTATACATTTCTTGGCACTGAGCTTGAGCCCATGGCTCTAGCACCAAGCATCTGTTTCTGTAAGGCCCTTTTGTAGAGTATCCACATCATTTGGGGATTCAATAATGGCTCCCAGTTTTCAGTCATCTGCGAACTCTGTTAGCCAGAGTCCCTTAGTGTTGGCCTGTACTTCAGAGAAGTAGATGCCAAACAAGAGCGGTCCCAGGACTGAACCCTGAGGTACTTCACTTGTCACTTGTATGGAGCTGGATTTGGAGTCAGCTACTTTTACAGTGTGGGTTCTATCAGTAAGTCAGTTAGCAACCCATTGGGTGATGTAGGGATTAATGCCCAGCTTAATAAGTTTATCTATGATTCCAGAGTGGGGGATGGTGTCAAAGGCCTTGGCAAGGTCTAGATAGGCTGTGTGAACCACCTTACCCTTGTCCATGGCTCTGGAGACTGATTCGAAGAAGTCAATCAGGTTCAGGAGACAAGATCGGCCCTTCACGAACCCAAACTGGGTGGGATCCATTGTTTGAAGGTTGCCAGTGTCTTTGTTTATAAGTTCCATGATAATACGCTCCATGGCCTTGCAGATAAGGCTTGTCAGACTGATGGGATGGTAGTTTCCGGGATCCAAGGTGGATCACCCCTTGTGGAGTGGGATAACTGTAGCTCTGTGCCACTCAGTAGGCATGAAACCTGAGGTGAGGCTATGATTAAACATGACACTTAGGTGAGGTGCCAGTTCATATTGTAGTTCATGTAGTACACAGCCTGGGATGTCATCTGGTCCCATGGATGCTGTATTCTTAGCTTTGGAGAGTGCATTTTTTACCTGTGTGACCGTTATTACTGGAATTTGGCAATCTTCTGGTATTGAGATGGGCCATTTAGGGGGTGAGAGGGGGGTGAAGTTGGCACTGAATCGATCTGCCAGGATATTGGCAATATCCTTGGGATCAGTATATTTAATATACTGATCCCAATATATAATATACGATATTTTTATATTATGGAACGATACTATGGATAATATTGAAATTTTTATGCATGACATTAACGCAGCCAGTGAATGCTTCAAATTTACACACAGTGTCAGTAGAACTGGTATTTCATATTTGGACACATATAAGTAGTGCATCAGAAGATTTTAATTCTAGAATATACAGGAAAGAGACTTTTAGTAATTCCTATCTTGAATTTTCTAGTAGCCACCCTATGAGTCAGAAATGGAGCATACTTAAAGGCCAGTGCATTCGAGCTGCCCGAATGACCTCTAACTATTTAGAGATGTTTGAAGAGTTGGAAACTATAGTGAAGATGTTTAAAAATAGAGGTTACCCCAATAAATTAATAGTGGACACTTGCAATTATGTCGGCAGGAGTGGGGAAAAAATACAAACCCCTCTTAGGAGTAGGAATTGGGCTAGACAAGGAAGCAAGGGCAGGTATTATAAGTAAGGAAGGTTCCAGTAACAAAAATTTTAGGAGAGCCTGTATTCTAAAATACGGTCCCCATACAGAACATCATAGGAAGTAACTGGGACATTTTAGGCTCTGACAAAGTTGTTCAAGAAAAAGTAGGTGACCAACCACTGTTTGTGTTCAAGACTGGTATTAACTTAAAAGGTATACTGGAAGTTGGAAAGGTTAGTAACAACATTTCAGCAACTCAGGGTGGTACAAAAAAGTGTGGACAGTGTAATCAATGTTTTGCCATAATGGAAGAAAACACATTAGTACTAGGTGATGCCAACGATACATTGGTTAGGTTTAAAAAAAAGGAAACTGTAGAACCAAACATGTGATATATTTGGCAAAATGTGACAAATGTCCATGCTACTATGTAGGGAAAACTGACAGGTGTCTTAGAAATCAAATCTACGACCATTACTATAGTATTAGGAAGAATGACACAAGTAATGCACTTTATCAACATCAACTAGCAAGTCCTAAATGTGATACATTCAAATTTGCCATATTAGAACTGGTTAAGGCTAACTCCAGGGGAGGGAATGTTAGGATTAAGTTAGGGGTGAGGGAGATAAAATGGCAAAATTTGTTAAATGCTACTGAGCATCCGGGCATTAATGATAGTACCACAATAAAGCCTATACTTGAAGCCAGATCACAATATATTAGATGATTGAAGTTATTATTCATTTATTTATTATCTAACACCCATTCAAGTGTTATGTTTTTGTTTAATTTTAAATTCTAAGTTTTAAATTATACTTCAAAATATAATATATAATGTGTATTCAGTAACCGTATTTTTAATGAGTTATTTTACATAATTGATTCTGTGTTTGGATTGGTTGTATGCAGATATTTAAATCAGCTGATATTACTGTTTGGTGTTCTGATGAAGTGTACTAGCAGTAGATGAAGATGCTCAACCGATTTTAACTTTTGTTATTACAAATAAAAGGTTTTATCTACATTTGGTGTCCTAACAAGGCTTTTTTTGGGACTGTGATACTGCTTTACAGTGATAGCTTTGGTTGTTTCATTTTTGGAGTCATTTTGCTGTATTGTTTCATATTTTTTGTACTGGTCCTTATCTCAGACCTGGACTCCTTACTACAGTGATCTCACATGCTGACACTAGCATTTACTTACCTCCTTAAATCCTGACAGCTGTACCTTATGCTGTGAGAACTAAATGCTGCACAAAAGAGCTCAGCACACATGCGCATCTGATGCTGGCTGAGGCCAATATACATAGTGCCCAGTAATGGATGCATTTAGTAGTTTTCCCTATGGAACACAGCAGCCTAGCTCTTTGGTACACAATAAGTAGTGTCAGTGCTCAGCAGATGTGCATGGGAATTGAAGGTGCTCATGATGAACATCTGCACACAGTACAACTGCAAAAGGGAAGGGATTTGTTGTAACACAATGGGGTGACATAACGGTGAAGGAGACATCAGACAAACAGAGGGAAGTCAATGCTAAGAAGAGGTCTGAACAACCAACAGGGGTGTGTGCACTGAATCAAAATAGAAGGGAACACAGGGATGGGGGTCAGGATGGGGTCTATGCATTTCCAGTCTATCCCGGCTGTAACCCATTAGGAGGATTACACCAACCATTACTACTGGACCCCAAGTCAGATGGTGCAGACAGTGCTGGATAGGGGCATGAATCACTGAGTCACCAGAAGAGGTTCCCCATCTGATTGATTTGAGCATCCAACCTCTGACTGATAATCTTCCCCCCAATATCTTCCAGCTGCTGAACAATGACAAAAAAGTTTGAACATCCAGTAAAGGGCTACCTGAAGTGGGCAGTGCACCTAAGGAAGGAGGTGTGGAGATTACTTTGGCAGGCTGGGACATAGATGGGTGCTTCCAGTGGTTTAGATGATACTGATGTGGCTCTCATATCTAAGGGGGGTAATATAACTTGATAGAGGGGTGGGAACAGGCTGTGATATTGCTGCATATAAATAAATGGAGAGAAACAACAACAACAAAATATATATTAAATAAATGTATGTAATAGAAAGGATCACAACAAAGAGGATGGGGAGAGTGAAATCCAAAAATAATGAATACATACAGCTGATATGTACTTGCCCTGTGAGAAAGTTACCCTTAATATATGTGATGTAACAGCAAACTAACCTCATGTTAACATTGCTGGTAGCATACACAGGTGAGAAGGAAATGTGAACCTACAGCAATTAACACCTGCATTTCAAAAGCAAATGATTTACCTGATGAGCTATTTGGACAAAGACACAGAGGTGTGCTGTCCAAGATGCAGTAATGATGTTTGAGACAAATGCACATAAGCAAAGAAAAACATGCTTCTTGGATATATCTTTAACTCACAGTTTATATGCAAAGGAAACAAGTACATTGACAAAGACTATCCATGGCACAGATATCCACCCACCAAAAACTATTGTTCCCATGTGTAATGCTTTAGGTAGTATACTGAGATAGAAATGACAAGTGAGACATTATGGTAACACAAACAGGGGGGGGGGTGAACCCATAGGCATCCTCAAAATGTGGGAGCACAATCTTAACATCTTGGCTCACCTGTCCAAGTATATGACAGCATGTGTACACAAACACACATTAATAATATTTAACAGTCATACTGCTTCCTTGAACCTATGCCAGTTATAACAGAAGTGTCAGTGTTTATGAAAGGTATAGTGTTTAAAAATTAATCTTTACTATTGTTACCATTAAAAACTGTATGGTCTGAAGCATAAATACTCTTTCCAGCCCTATCTTAAGTGCAGCAATCCTCTGTTATGCAACTGCCCCTTAATGTCAGTATTTTCAGGGACTTTGGAGAGAAAAGGAACACTGTGTAATATCTGTGAATGGCACTCAGTGGCAGATTGTATGTGTAGCTAAGATATTGCTACTTACGAGTACACATATGTTGATCCTGTTTAACTTTATCCCCCATTGGTGAAAGACGGCACAGCTGTGTTGCATCACGTCACTATAATGGTGACAACACTGTTCCCTGTGCATGAGATGCCAGTGGCATGGGTGACAGGCTGTGCTAAACTATTACAGTCTTCAATCTATACTGATAGCCCTTCTACAGAAACCTCTGACTGTAATCCTTATGGAAGAGGTATGACAATATTCCTGACTCTTCTACTTACCACATTTGCACTCTAAAGGGAGCACTGCGCTCTCCTTTTCCAGTCATGATATCTGAACTTGAAGAATTTCACTGAAAAATGGCAAATACTTGGTTCCCAATGCAGTCTTCATGCGTCCCATCTGCTGTGCTGTGAAGGACATCAATGATCATCTCATTTGTAGAATGTATGGCAAGTCCAGATAATATAAGTACAGCATCGTATGGTTAATAGTGGCACTATAAGGTATGGTACATGGCAGTCCTGTATCCATATGTACACTGTTAGTAAATCAGGCACTACAGTGACTCCATTGAGAATTGTTTAGATTTGCAATTACAGATCCATGGTCTAGATCACACATGTGCAGTGCTTCCTAGAGAGTTTAGTCAAGTGTGCTCTTCCTGCAGCTTGAGCAATTCAGAAACAGTAATGAGTTTAGCTCAAATTAGCATAATCATCTTGCCCAGCCAGGTGAATCTGCACAATATTATTGCACCAGGAGGCAGAGAGTCTCATGTGGTAAGGAAGAAATGATACAACATTTAAGTTTAGAGGACAAGAAAGCTGAATGCCCAAATAATTAATCAAGCAAAACTACAGCTCTGGCTTTATAATGTAAGCAGTACTTTTTCAAAGTCTGTCTTTTTAAGTATGATTCATTTCCACAGTTATTGAATTTTGGATATGATTAAAGATATAAGTTTGTCAGAAAGTGAATGACACCATGTCCTGAGCTCCCTACTGCCACACATGTGCAAATGAGGATAACTGTGACCTTTGTACATTGTTACATTTGGTTTCCTGGTGCACACTGTGGCCAACCTATGTATGAGTTTGCATAGCCTGATATTGGTATTGCATGTATTATTTTTACTGTAATGTACCTGCTTTACTCTTGCCTGCTATGCTCCAAAACTATATGTAAGTTGCTGCCTCTGTGCTACAACATACTGCATCACATTACATCTGGCATGATCATCCCCTACTGCTGGCTGCTCCACTGACTTCATGTCTGAAACAGCCCCCACTGCTTGATGTGCTGGGGGCTTGTCCTTGCAAGTGCCCACTCTGCTGTAACTGCTTCTTAAGTATGACATTGTTTAACATTGAATAAACTGACAGCATTTTTGTATATGTGCCAAGGGCATACTGCAGGGCACCACCGGATGAATCTAGATCGCAAAAGGTGCTGTTTAGTCCATTAAACTATAGGCATGGTTGGATAACCAAGTGCCTCCAAGGTGCACAACTGGACATAGCAGTGGCTATAACAGCCTCTTGCAGATAGGCTAATGCTGTGGCACCCCTAACATTAGTTATCAATTTTCTTACCCTGAACATGAGCATTCAGCTGAGTTGAAATACACTGTAGGAGCAGCCCCATTTCATGGCATCTATACATTTGTGAATCATTCTGCCATCTTGTTTTGCCTCATTAACATACATGAAGAGGATAATTTTCATAAGGTTGCTCATTATCATATCAGTATATGGCTATTAGCATATACCACTGCTGGACATGTGTTAAGCCTGTCTGTATCACAGAGACTGTTTTCTGAACCACACACAATATGCAAGGCTCCTCATCAAGCTATTCTTATCACAATGTGACAAAAGTTTCTGAATCCAAATGCCTTTCTATTCATAATTATGTTTCCCTTGTAACATCATAACTTGAGTTCTGTTACCTGCAAACGTATATAGATAATGACAGTATCCATATTCATTTTCTGACTATCCACCATAAATTAAAAATCATAAGTGTGCAAGGTATATTCCTTGATGAAAGGTCATGATTCCTTTAACACCAGCTGGATTGCCAATAAGTGCTAAAAAGTGCTGCTCATCTGCTTTCAGCACCATTAGCATATTACTTAAGAGTATCGTTAAAATGTGATGTGTTTTCTGCAAAAGAAAGGAAATAGTAGCACTGATTGTAACAGGAAAAGCTATTTTGTGCTGCTCTTATCTTTTAGTGCAAAATGTATGCAGTGAATGACTAGTAGAAAAATAAATGCACAAGGCCTAGATGTTACCTGCACCAAGTTATTAGAGAACAGTTCCTGGCCATAACTTTGAAGAAGTTGCCCTATCCTTATGAAAATGCCTTTGGATCATTTATTTTCATTCAGATGCTCAAAAATAAATCAACAGTATCATGGCTGGTATAGGGGATTTTGTTTTAAGTTTACATCTAAAGAATGGCACAACCCACCAGTTCATCTACTCCATTATACTGCAATAAGGCACATGTGTTTTTGAGGTATGACCTCATTACCCACCTGCAACTTGAACCACAGCCTACAGAATCAGATGTTAATATGCCCTAATTGATCTAAACTGCTATCTACCAAAAGTGTAAGGTCCATTACCATGTCAAACATCTGATATGTTGTTATATGTTGTCCAAATGCCACAATTCTGACAAAAATAGTACATAGACAACTTATCAAAGAGTTCTATTCAAACTCATACCATGTCTGTAGGTCTGATCGATGTGCCAGTACAATTATCTTCTAAGACACGGAAGACTTGTGCAGTAAACTTGATAGCTTCCAACTTGCTGATTTCATAATTGTTTTTTATAGCCTCTAATGCTCTTAAGTTATTTAAATATGTTCACCTATCATCTTAGTCCTAAAATTCCAATAGTCCTTCACACTAATTCGTTTTCCATTTATTCCAGAATATACCCAAGTGCAAGAAGAGTACGTGATTGCATCAAATCTGACTACTAGAAGGGCTTCATAATGGAGATAGGTGCTGGATTACGTATATTCATAAGCAAACTACAGGAAGATTGTGGAAAATACTGAAGTCTAATGAGAGAAAAATTCATCCAAGGATTATTGATAAATGATTTAGGATAAATCCCGTGTTCTTTAACTTTGGTTTCTTTATGAGCTTTTTCCTTTAGAAAAGATAAAACGTCTTCAAAAAATGATGCAGCAGTGGATTTCCATTTTCTAGTTATTCTTTTCCTTGCAAGCTCTAGAATAGTCCAAAGTAAAGAAAGGTTGTTATTATTCTAGGCAAGGCCTTCGTTATTTAAATAAAAATTAAATATTTTGATAATGAAAATGAGCCAGAAACAAATATTTAAAATAAATCATCTGAGTCACACAAAAATTGATACAACAGGAGACAGTATAAAAATATGAAATCAATCAGCTTTACATTCATGAATGCATCTACAACAGTAGATAGTCTTCTTCTTACCAAATTTAGCTAGCTTATTTTGGGTTAAGAATGCTCTATGCAAAAACTTCCAGGTAAATATACACCAGTATTGTGCCCAAGATGTAAATTTGACAGAATATAAAATTTGAGATTTACTCCATGAGCTAGTCAAGAAATATGATCCATATTAATATGATTCCAATAATTATCTTGTAATGTTTTCTTATATTTTACAAAGATTTCATATAATTTTGAAGTTAGATTTTCAGTTGTTCATTTATTGTGTACAATTTTATATAAGTAACTTATTAATTTAGGAATTTCTTTAAAAATGAGTTAATAAAGATTATAAAAAAAAATCATGAGAACGAGCCATCCCACTTTGTAACAGTAACCAATCATAAAAAGCTTGATCAAAATCCATTATAGGTTGATTAATTTTTTTTTGACTGTGAGTTTTTTAAAACAT